>NW_028185373.1:1162063-1168928 GCF_003343005.1 Rhea americana
GGCGGCGGCCTGGGGGCGCTCCCGGCGCCCGCCCTGCTGCCGCCGCCGCCGCCACCGCAGCAGCAGCAGCAGGGTAATGGGCTGCCGGGGGCCGGGCGCGCCAAGGAGAAGAAGCGGCCGCGGGAGAACAAAGAGGCGCCGCGGGCCAGTCTGCTCAGCTTCCAAGACGAGGAGGAGGGTGAGCGGCGGCCGCGAGCCCAGGGCCGCCCGCCGGGGCTGCGCGGCCCTGGGCCCGCTGCCCCTGCCCGGTGTGAGCCGCGGCGTGAGGGGCTGCTGAATGTTGAGGGTGGGAGGAAGAAAAAAGAAACCTCAACCTCCTTTGCCGCGGCTTTGCGTGGCGCTGGTCGCCATCCCGCGTGGCTGGCGCTCGTGGGCCGTGCGGGACGCTCGGCCTAGCAGGCAGCTCGCAGAAGCCCGCTGGCGTCCCGGTGCCCGCCTGCTCTTCCAGGGTGGTCAGATTAAGCTCCCCGGATGGCTAAAGCTGTTTCCAGGCTCCAGCATTCAGAAGAAAAACAGTTTGGCTGTGGTTGCGTGGGGCTTCAGCTGGTGATTCTGCTGGSTTGCGGCAAGCGCTGCTCTCAGGAGCTGGTCAGCTCGTGCTCAGATAATCTGATCGTGGATAGCAGTTAACTAGTATATATTTAAAATAAACAACCCCCACCCTCCTCACACACTCCTTCAAAATTCTTGAGTTCATTGAATCCCCAAAGTTCAGGGCGAATAAAATGTGGAGTTTCCTTTTGTGAGTTTTTGTCTGCAAGGGAGTTAGTAAGCATTTTGATTTCCCCCCACCCTTTTTTTAATAAAAAAGATTACTCTTGTAATCATTGGAACTTTCAAATTTCGGGTCACAGTGGAGGAACAGCTRTTACAGGGAGATTTCCTGTAGTCAGATAAAAGCAGGCCATGTGTGTGCACTYCTGTGTAAATTCAGGCTGTGCTGTGAGTGAGATGCACTTGAAAAACAACAAAAGCAAGGTAGGCATGAATCTCCAAAGGAACAAACAGTATGGGACTGTTTTTGCCACAATAATGCGAGTGTAAAGTCGCATCAAACTATATTCTTAGTACTTACTAAGTTGTTCTAGGTACAACATTGAGACTCGGTAGGTATACTGTCTAACGTAATGTTTTTCAACTTCTCTCTTAAAGAAACTGAAGAAGTTTTTAAGGTGAAGAAATCAAGTTACAGCAAAAAGATTGTAAAACAACTGAAGAAAGAATATAAAGAAGATCTTGAAAAATCAAAAGTTAGAACGGAAGTCAATTCTCCAACAGATGGTAACTATAATACTAACACTAACTTCTATTAATGGCAAAGATTAAGTATTGTAAATACAAATGACCGACAAGATCAGTTGTCGGTCTTTTTTAGAAGATGAAGCATTTAGAGCTGAAATACAGCATGCATTAAGTATGTTTGTTTGAACCTCACAAATGCTGTTCTGAATCTGGTAGGATTTTTTGAATCTTTCATAAGTGGAAATGAATGTAGAAGGATGAAACTTTTCAGAAAATTTAAATACACAGTTGTCAGAAGACCTCCATGGTTTTTGCATTTCAGGTCTGTTTATTTTTGTCAGATGAGTTCCTCTTAATAATTAGTTTAGAACTGCAGCTAGTGGTTATCTGACAGAACGTGTCCTTGTAATGCAGCTTCTCAAAAGGGAAAATTATGGGGTGAGCAGTGTGGTGTTCTTTGTTACTAAGTAAATTATTCAAGAGCTGCGTGTTTCAGGAATGGAACCGTAAAGTAGGGAATAGTTGATGACTGAGATGATGGGATGGAAGTGTTGGAACAGAGGGATCATTTAACAGTACACAGTCCTCCGTATCTTGGAGTAAAGCTTGGGATTTGAGCTTCATTGTTCTTCTACTGTTAGTTTTTGGAAAGCCTGCTGAGAATGTAAAGGTTGCTTTTCCTCCTCCAGTTGGTTCATGTACAGAATGATAACCCACTACCCCATGAGCACAAGAGCAAGGCTTATGATCTAAAAGTTGCAGTGATACCTGAATGCATTAGAGTTGAGGATGGTCCCATGTAGAAATTTGCCCTTTTTATCACAAAACTCTAATAACAAATTATTTGTTATTAGAATGCTTAAGTTGTCTGTACAGTGGTAATGGGTATCAGCAGAAGCAGAAAGGATTTCTGTGGCTAACATTCAAATGATCAGTGAAAAGCTGGATCTTCAGTATTGCTTTTGTCACRTGACTATATTATGCTGAGCGAGTCAAGTAAAGTAATTATTTTTTCTTTTCCCTGTAGCTGGTTTGGATACAGTGCAGATACCTCATGGCTACTACAATTTGGATAATACAGCTTAGATTTGGTAGCTTTATTAAGTATGCATTTTTTGCGAAATGTTTTTACCTGCTACCTGTATTTGAATATTAACCACATAACATAGGGCAATGTTGCACTCCCTGCTCAGGAGAAGAAAAACACTCCTTTAGAGTGGATCTGTTTTTTTTGCAAAGATTTGCTGCAGYACAGGCAAGATGCACACTGAACAATGGAATTGGAGAAAAATTGAGTACTAAACAGTAGTTTATATGTAGCCCAGTATGGCAACCTACTGCTGTTACCTACCATTTCATTAAAGCAAATAGTGGAAGTCTTGAGTTGATACGGCTGAAATGTCTCTAAAGAATATCTTATACTTGTTTGAACTGTTGCTTTGTAATTACTTGCATAAGAGGCTGTGTGAAGATTGCATATATTGTCKTAATTTTTGGATTTCCTGTTTTAATAGTTGGCTGTACATAGACTATTTAATGGGTTTCAGATGTTGCTTTGCCAGGTTTCATTTCAAGAGGGTTTCAGTGACTAATAAAATACACTTTCTGTGTTGTGATTATGTCCCTAAACAATGAACGTTTAGCATACTTTGAGTTGTTAGATCTTAAAAAATGTTTTTGAATGATCTTTACAAAAGAGTGAAAGGTGGCCTTTATTGTCTTAACAGTAGAACCACCTCTAGAAAAAACAGGACTGATCAAAGATATAAGTCAGGAAGATGGGACTACAAACAGTGAACAAGGTGAAGAAGAAATGGAAGTTGAAAGTGAGAAGGAAGAAGAAAAACCAAAAGCTGGTGGGGCATTTTCAAGTGCTCTGTCGTCACTGAATGTTCTCCGCCCAGGTGGGTTTTTTGTAATATGTCTGATATATCGAGAAATGCTTTAGCCAGCAGTTACAACAGAGTGGTATATTTGAGGGATTAAGAAATATTTTTTTAGCAATGTAGCCAGCATCTGAGAATTCAGGAAACTGCCATTTTCCAAGGCTGACCAATTTTGCAAACCTTGTGGGAGAAAACGCTGTAGTACGGAATGCTTAATCTTCATGTCAAAACCAAAAAATTATCTTTCAACATGATAATAAACTAACAGAATTTAGATCCAGGATAGGTTGCTCAATGTGAATTTTAACTGCTTTCAATTAAAATTTTGTCTTCGGTTTGAATGTCTCAGTTACAGGTCTAAAAGGTACCTCAAATGTTTTTTACTTTATTCTGTATAATGAGGTTCTTGTCAGGCCCTGAGACCAAAGCAAACACTGTGAGAAAATATTTTTTTAGGCAGTTTAACTACTTGTTAGCTATCTCGTGTGGTTGCCTACTTGCCAGTACAAACTTCCTCTGCACGTCTGACTGTATTTCACAGAATGTAATGATATGGGAAACTAGAGAAGGAATTTCTCTAGTTGACTTTCAAATCATTTTTCCATTAAGGGATAATTGCAAAGTAGTGCAGCATGCATATTATTGCATCTCCTAAAGATACTGCTGGTTTGAGTAGACTGTCATTTCAAATATAAACAGAATCTGAACTTTAATCATTTGTGTGTAGCTAATCAAAGTAGTGGTAAAAATTCTTGATGTTTAAAAAAACATATTTTTGGAGGGGCATTCTATTTACAATAAATGCAAGTTGCATTATTATTATTATTACTATTTTTTAGTAGCAATTTTGATGGTTTTTTGGTCTGCTTTTCTTATTCTTCTCAACTGTGCGATCTTCTRTTACCTTTGTCCTATTTGGTGTCCCTTTGATGTCTAAGCTGTGGTCATCTTTTGAAATGGCTGAGGTTTTTTTAATGCCTCCCCTTTCCCCCCACCTGCAAATAATAAGAGTTAGGAGCAGTATCAGATCAAGGAGTGGCGTAGCCAAAAACCTTATTGTCGTCTTCCCCTTGCAGTAGCCAGCCCCTGTAAAAGGCTTCCTTTTCTCTAGGAGTATTTCCTGCAGGGACATCAGGCTGCTTTGCCATGAGCTGGTGGAAGCAGAGCAAGTTGTTTTGGTAAAAAAAAATCCAACTTGAGAGTTACAATCTGAAATGCTGCATGTGTAACTTGCTTGCAAATATCTCCCCTCTCCTGCGCATTCTATGCTGTTTGCAAAGAAAAGTTGATAGGGTGGCAGAGATAAGTAATAAGGAGTCATAATACCTGTTCGGTTGCAGTGGTTGTTTAACAGTGCAAACATCTATCTCTAGGAGAAATTCCAGATGCTGCTTTTATTCACGCCGCTAGGAAAAAGCGTCAAATGGCTCGCGAACTTGGAGACTTTACACCTGTTGACAGTGAACCAGGTAAAAGCCGCCTTGTTCGAGAAGATGAAAATGATGCCAGTGATGATGAAGATGATGATGAGAAGAGGAGGATAGTTTTTACGGTGAAGGAAAAATCCCAAAGGCAAAAGATTGCTGAGGAAATAGGTAAAATCTTTTCAGAAGGACAGTTGCATAGCTGATAAATTTTCACACTGTTTTCCTTGCAAGTGCTCCCTTTTAGTGTTTTTAAACAACTCATTTTTCAAACACTAAAATACCTATCAGGATCACAGAGTCACAGAATGGCTGAGGTTGGAAGGGACCTCTGGAGATCATCTAGTCCAACCCACCTGCTCAAGCATGGTCACCTAAAGCATGTCACACAAGATCGCRTTCAGGCAGGTTCTGAGTATCTCCAGAGTAGGCAACCTGTTACAGTGCTCTGTCACCCTCACAGTAAAGAAGTTTTTCCTCATATCAGATGAAACTTCCTGTGTTTCCTTAATCTATAGATCTAATCTATGCACCATACAATACTTAGATGTAAATCTGGAATTATGTTCTAATATATATATACATACATTTTTTAAGTACTACATGAAGAAATCGGCTTATAAAATTTTGGTGCACAAATGAAGTTCCGATGCTAGAAACACAGTTTTATCAAATCTTACGCAAACTTGCACTTAGGAGCAATTATTATGTGATTAGTATTGGTCCTGTGTTTTAGGAAGTGTATATAGTTGTCAGAAAGAGCGTTTGTTCTTCAATGTAGCATTCTGCTTGCTGGCAAGCAAGTAAAATAATCTTTGACAAAAGGAGAATTTATAAGATGTAGGCTTATAGTATTAGAAAGCTTTAACAACAGTTGATTGCAAATACCTCCATTGGATTTTTGAAATGAAACATCCATGATAATACTTCAGACTAGCATCCTTAGTTTCTTGTGAAGAGAGAGGGAGAATGCACTGAACTCCATGTTCCCACTGGAGCACGTCTTTCAGCATGGCCCTTATCATGCATATATTATCTTCTCCTTTTTGTTACCCGTTTGTTTTACTCGGGTTCAGGTATTGAGGGAAGYGACGATGAAGCACTGGTGGCAGGGGAGCAAGATGAAGAACTCAGTAGATGGGAGCAAGAACAGATACGGAAAGGAATCAACATACCTCAGGTATATATTTAATTGTGGACTTTTTTTGTTTTGTTTTTGCATATACTGGCTAAATCCATTACAAACTTGGGTAGTTTACAGAAGGTGGTTTCAGCTAAGAAGATTAGTATGGAATTTCTGATATTCTTTAAAATGAAGTGTGAATTTAGATTTTAAGTGTCCAGCGGTGTTTTTCTTTAGTCTCTGTTCTAGATTAGATATTGATCATTTTTTGTGCTGTTAACCAGCATTTTTTTGCAGCTTAGAATAGAGCTAGAATAATGCCACTTTGAAAAGACTTTTGTTCCTGTTTATCAGTGGGGTGGTAGAGTCTGTACTGTAACAGTGTGCACTTCTTTACAGTTGCTGCCTTGTGTTGCAGCATAAACATAGAGCTGGAATTCATAGCAGATTTTGCTGTATGTTGTCTGTACAGTTCATTTAAGTCCTATTGATAATTATGTAATTTGTATCTGCCTATGTTTTTCATTTTGCAGGGTCTGAGATGTGAATCAGATTAAGTTTCTTCCCTTCCTTAAAGTCTAATATAACATGATCACATGCCATTTTTCTGTAGGTTCAACCAAATCAGCCTGCTGAAGTGAATAATCTATACTACCAGAACACTTACCAGACACTGTCTTATGGTTCATCATATGGCATTCCATACACTTATGCTGCATATGGATCATCGGAAAACAAGTCTCAAAAAACAGATAATACAGTTCCTTTCAAAACTCCCAGTAATGAGATGACTCCTGTTACTATTGATTTGGTAAAGAAACAGCTTAAAGACAGGTAGGACAGACCATCTTTCTAGACTTAAAGACCTGTCCCCTAGCTTTCTGTTCCTCAGGCACCTTTTAGTCTCGGGGAGCAAATGCAGAGTTTCATCGCTGGAAAAGTACCGACTGACACATCCATTAAAAAAACAAAAAAACCCAAAGTGAAGATGACATTGACACTTTGTTCGAAAATCTCCTCGGATTGCTTCTCTGGAAGTGAAGCTTTAAATATGTGGCCATTGATCTTGTTGAAGACAGGTTTGAGTTGCATCTTCTGGACACTGCACAATCTTATAGTCAAGAATTGAAAGGCCAGTGAGGTCTTTAGCTTGTCAAGTAATATTCTTTTAAACTGTAAATCAGATTTTT
>NW_028185373.1:1168948-1196178 GCF_003343005.1 Rhea americana
TTTTTTTTTTTTTTTTTTTTTTTTTTTTTTTTTGGTTTAAACATTGTAATCTGCTTGTCAGGTACGGAAAAGGTCCTACTGAATGAACAACCCAACTGCAGGGAGAAATCGTTTGTAGTGAACAGCTTGCCTTTTACTTGTCCTCAAAATTGGTTTGTATGCCCCTTGTAGTGTTACAGACTTTGTTAGTCAGTGATTCAAGTTACTAGAGGAGGAAGATGGCTTTACATGAACTACAGTTTGTATACTTTTTTTGATAGGGGAACCATAAAACCTTCCTTCCTGCTTTTCCTTTAAGGTCGGCCTTGCAATGTTCTAAGTGCTTTCAACTCCTGTGGAAGCTTGTAGGAGTTAATTAAGCTGAGTACATTGCACTGCCTAGCTAATTAATTTAAGCCATTAGCCTTGCTATTAAGGTAGAGAGGGGAGAAAGTGGCAAGTTAGAGAATGTGTCTTTAAAATATTTCCCATATATAGACCTGGAACTTGCAATGTGTGTTTAATATCTCAACAGTCTGAAGTACATAGACTTTTGGATGTAAATTTGATATTTATTCATTGCCCCTCAGGTTGGACTCTATGAAAGAATTGCACAAAGCTAATCGGCAGCAATATGAGAAACATCAGCAAAGCCGAGAGGACTCTACCAAGGCAATTGAAAGATTAGAAGGGTCTTCTGGGGGTATTGGTGAACAGTATAAGTTTTTGCAAGAAATGCGAGGGTATGTCCAAGACTTGCTTGAGTGTTTCAGTGAAAAGGTAAGGATGCAAAAACATTCATCTTTTTTCAATTAAAAAAAAAATAGGGAATCATAGTACATGCCAAACAACGCAGCTCCCTTTTTTCAAAAGTCCCCTGAGAACATTTTCTTCTAAAGGTTTGGTTATTCAAGTGTTGAAAAGATAACTTTTCATCGTGCTAAATTAGCTATCAAAAAAGCTCTCTTTTACAGTAGGACAGACCAGTGGTTTCCTGTTGAAACGTAATGCTGACTTTAGATAATCTAAAAATGTTTTTAGGCTATCTATCTTTAGCATTATGGTAGATGATACGGCACTTGAACTTCACTCAGATTCTGCTTTTTGCATACATTGGGTATCAGGTTAACAAATAGTTGGCCAAAAAAAATGGGGTGAATTACAACACTGCTAGTTTCTGGAACACTTTATAAACACAGTAACAAAGGTTCATATTTTGTGTGTTATTGTAAACTTCCTCCTGCCAAACAATTTCACATGTTTGGTAATACTCTGGTATCTGGAGGAAAAAAGTTCTAAAACTACTGTTGCTGGCTGAAGCCACCCAAACATAAAAGTATGTCTTTGTAGTACAATCCTCCTGTGTATTTCTAACTTGAAAGCTTAGTCTCTCTTCCTTATGCTATTCATTATGATTTAATTACTTAGTTTGATGTAAATAGTTAAATTAAATGGGTTGGTTTTATATGAACTTTTAAAATCTGGTAAATATTTTAACTCATTACCAAAACTTTAAAATTCAGTTAGCATACAGACTATTTCTTTGTTATCTTCTGACTTACTTGATACAGTAGTATGGTATTGTCTTACTATGTTAGCTGCCAGAATTACGTGAGTTGAGTAGTTAAAGTTACTGTTCTCCTTCACTTATCTTGGTAGGGGAGGAAGAAGAAAACAGAAGCATTCTGGTTGCTAATCAATTATACAGTAGTTGTCCAGTATTAATGGTCTTGGGAAATACTCATCTTCAAACCTGTAAACTAGAGAATCACCATCAGCCATGAACAAACCCATGGAAGTGTGGACCAGTTAATTCACTCAGCTCATTGGTTAGTTATAATAAATGCTGTTCATTGAAGAAGCAGTATTCCTGAGCCTGTATTGGTGCTAGCTAATCATGGAAAATAAAGGTGACTTCTTTGCTGCTCTATCAGTGCTGGTGGCCCAGATGCCTAAGTTCTTATTTAGAGATAACTATCATATTTTTGCTTCTTAAATGAATTTGTATTCCAGAAGACAAGTGAAATACCTGTATCTCTATTCAGCATTTGTTTTTTAAAGCACCTTTTGTTAAGAGTTCTGTTGTAGTAAGTGTAGGCTGTGCATGGGTGTTGTCTGTATGACTGTCCACACTGTCTTGCTAAAAATACTTTGTTTAAACCAGTTGTTTTAAAAAGCACCATTTTGGGCATAAACCAAGCTTTATAGTCTTCTAAATTTCATATAAACCAGGGAAGTTTACTATTACTAATGTTACAATTGCAGTTCGGTTTGTAGAAGACCTGTCTAGCTATACTAGGAAATCAATTCTAGCCATAATGCAACAGATTAGCTGCTGATAGTTCAACAAACAGGCTTGCTAAGTTGCTTTCTTACAGTGTGCCTTTGCTCTCCTGGTGGCTGTTCTTCTAAGGGTGCTACATTTGTACCCTCCAAAAATACCCCAAATGCGAGTCCTGTGAACTTTTTTTCAGATGTGCTTTTTATCAATCTAGTGCTTCTTAAGGGCGTTCAGAGTTTTACTGGTTTCGTTTGGATGTTGCTGAAGTACCTGTATGCACAGTGAGTTGCAGAATTAGGCTGTGATGTGATCAATTTAACTGGAGCATTACACTAACTATAAAATCCTATGTATTCCTCACTTCTTTGGCCATATAATCTGTTTTGGAATTCAGTACTTTCAGCATGATGAAAGTACTGTGAAATTCAAAAACAGTAGCCCACAGGACACAGCAAGTTTTTGTGTTTTTTCTTTTACTTGTTTTTTTTCTGAGGGAGGGAGGGGGAACAAAAGTAATATTTTTTATTATTATTTAAATAAAGTAATAAAATGCAATAGTTTACCTCTACAGGAAGATTATCTTCCTATCTTCAACTTTTCTGTAGAACCTGTGGTACTGGCAATTTTGCTATTTAAAGCAAGTGTCTGTGTGTGGTTACAAATACACATAGGCACACCACACAGACATTTGCTTTAAATATTTTTATATATTTATATAAAATATATATGTGTGTGTATATACACATATATGTAATATGTGTGTGTGTGTGTATATGTATGTATGCATTAAAAAACCCACACTTTTTTGTATATATAAAAAAAATTAGGACCTTCCGTCGTATGATACTTCAGCGCTTTTTCTTTGTTTTGTTAGGCCTGGTTATGACCATGTTAGTCAAATTCACATTGATAGTGGCCTGGTGAGAAAGTGTTTTGCTGAACAAGCACTAATATGATCATAATACACTTGTCACATTCAGAAAGAGTCCACTCTCCTAGAGTTTTTATGTATGTACATTGATTGAGTTTTGAAAAACAAGAAGTATTATTGTAAAGTGGAGTTTCTTCTCCCACCGTCTTATTTCTACACCCCTTCTACATGTTTAACCCTTCATGTCCCATCCCCTCCCAAACCAAACAGTTTTGTTTGTGTTATTTTGAAGAAATTCTGAATGTTAGACTTGAGTTGCTCATTGCTAAAGTGCAATGGAGAGTATAATGAGGAAACTATTGTGCAAATTTTAAAGACAGGCAATAGAAATGTCAAATCTTGGATGTTTTTTTTTCTTGTAGATTATAAAAATCAATGGAATGAAGGATACTTGCAYGACCAGTAGTTATATTGTCAAAATTATGCTTTTTGAGAAGGCTAGAAAGTGCTAATAGTGTCTTTGCTTTTTGAATCTAAGRACATACAAGAGATAGGGAAGGACTAAACTTTTCTTAGCTAACATTTGACAACATGGTTAGGTGACTGTTAATCTACCTGCAAAAGCAGTCTTTCAAAACACACTGTGGGGAATTGTAGGTTAAAGTACTTTGTGGTCTAAATGTTCTGAAACCTTTGCATTTTTTCTCTTACACTGTTTACATTGATAGTAAAATTTTTTTAAAAAATCGGTGATTTTAAAGTATCAACTAAACTAAACGCAATGATTGAATGAAGATTGTAACATTATAGTAGGTAGTGAAGTTGTCAGTTGCTCATCAACCACAGTATTGACTGTAAAAATATAACTTCTAAGTTTCTTAGGTTGTAAATGGAAAATATTTTTAGTAGAGTCACATATTTGAATGTGTAGCTGAGTTTTAATGCTGAGGCAATTGTAGAAAGAAACTCAGGGTGGTTACAGAAAAAAATCTAGGTGTTATTTCAAAAAAAAAAATTTAACTTTTCAATTTTAGAATTCCCTTTAGATATTTACAAGAAGAAACTTCTGTGACAAACTACAGTAACTAATACATTGTTTGACTGAATCTGTTTTCAAAATTGTATTAAATTCTGAATTTAGACTTCCAACTCTGGGATCTTTCCTCTTTCTCTTGTCTTCCCTCTTTCTCTTGTCTTCCTCTGCACCCTATTCTTTCCCCCCAAAACATCCTATATATTTGGAGTTGGTATGCAGTTGCATGCATTTTTTTGGGGGGGGGGGGGTCCTTGTAGTTCAACTTATACCCCAAAGAGCTAATAATTCTTTGCTTTTAATATCTTCTCTGATTTATCATTCTTGGATAGCTGAAATGGCCTGCAGATATAATCTCATAATTTTAGATTTTGCTGCAGGGGTATTTTTAATATCTAGTGATGTCTTGTTCTAAATTAGATCAGCAAACTATTTATTATTTTATTTTTTTGTTTTAAAAAAAATCCAATAATCTTGGATGGTAGGCAGCAATGAAATATTTGAGCTAAAAAATGGAAGACTATGGACTAAACATATGTCTTGGAGGTAAGGAGAACACAGCATAAGTGTTCATGCCAAAAACAGCTGAGTTAAACCTTTCCAAATTAAGAGTTTGTGAAAAGTTCTGTGTTACATTTGAATATTTGTAATGATCTAATTTCAGCTTGTCCCAAGAAATGAATCTGCAAAAGTACGCAGCAAATCTGCTATCTAATGTCCAGAAATTCCTAGTTGCTGTGATAGATATTTTTGCTACAGTTGCTACTAAAATTTCATCTATGTTTTTTAAGAAAGAATAGCAGATCTGATTTAGCTTAAGTCTGTATCAAAGGTTATACCTAATGCATAACTCACAAGAATTGTACAGTTTTGATTTTAATGACAGGCTTGAGTAGAACTTAATTGAATTGAAGTACCTGTTGGAATAATGTGTTTATGCACTTGTTTTATTAAATTTCAGTAACATTTCAACATATGCTAATAAGTGTAGCAAAATAAAACCCACTAACTTCAGGAGGTTAGATTTATGCCTTTCTTTTTCACTGCATAGAGTCAGATTGTTTTCTCATTAAACTAATAGAATGTTACTATACTCTGGTTTAAAAATCGAGTGGAAATAATGGGGTCTGAAYTGTAACTATTAGCTTGGCACAATATTGAAGTACAGTCAGAAATTCACAAAGAGTACTTGAAATTACATTTTACACTCTAAAACAATTGTCCTACTGTGCAGACTCATTCAGTCAACAGAAATTACTTTCAGAACATTTCTGCTACAGTTCAAAGCTACCAGCATTGTTAAATGCATGCTTTTTCTTCAAGTTGAAAGGTCCAAATGATACAAACGAGTAAAAGAAAACACTTTGTGCTGCTAGAAGTACAGTGACAGCGTTATGCTTCGGAATAGTACGGTACCCCAGAAAACTAAGCASCTGAAGAATTTGATATTACGTAGTGTGTTGTATTTTTACAGGTGCCTCTGATTAATGAACTTGAATCTGCAATGCACCAGCTGTACAAACAGCGAGCTTCCCGCCTTGTCCAAAGACGACAAGATGATATTAAAGATGAATCTTCGGAGTTTTCAAGCCATTCAAGTCAGTCCATCTTGAAGGTTTTTATTATTCATTAAACAACCTTGTTACTTAGTATGGCTTAATTTAAATGTAAATGTTAAAGTATGACTGTCTTAAAGCTTGTCCTTTTGAGATGGGTAGAAGCAAGTTTAGATTAAAAGTGTTTTGATCTGTTTTGCTTTACATTCAAAGCTACTCTAACTCTGACTTCATCTCTCCTTTCTGTCAATCTTAATTATATTTTCTCTTTCCTAGCACTCAAAATGTATGAGTAGTGGTGGTGGTGATAGGAGTAGCAGCGTGACTCCGGATTTTCTGCTTTTGTCAGGACCTTTATTTTGAGCTAGTTGAATTTGTAAATTTCCTGTAACATCTACAGCTAATTCTATACAAAGCCATGAAGAATTGTGCTAGAGAGTTGTTTTTTTACATTATTCTTTRGGCAGCTGAAGTATTTCACTTTAGACATCTAACTATTAAAGTTAAGGATCTGGAAGAGGCTGTCACCATTGTAAAAATGAGACAAATACCTGTGCGCAAAATATGTCTTAAAATTAGCCAGTTAAAACACCCTCTTGTTGTGAGTGTGAGGATAGGGGATTCTTACTGAGGAGTTTTCTTGTGATGATCCCTCTTCATTATGTAAAACTCTACAAAAATTTAAACAGTAACTTGGATGAAAATACACATTCCTTTGAGGAGGAACATATAGTCCAGCATTAAATGATGGGTAGATATCCCGTTAATAGTGGTCTCCTTTCAGTTTTGGAGAGCCTCCCGTTTTTAAAAATGGATATCCTTCTGGGCTACTGCTGACCTGAAATTCAATAATAAAAGCTGTTTCCTAATCTGTTGTGATGTGTGCAGAGACAAAGTTTTGTAAATACCATTACAAATAATTTACTGAGCTTGTATTAAAGCTTTAGCACATCAGAGCTGGTTGTTCCTTTACAAGAATCGTCAGTATAAATGCTCCTTTTATTTGGAGCCCCAGGCATCACCTGCAGCCCTTGCAGTTTAACCATGAAAATGCTATTGTGAGGATAAGAAGCCTAGTGTACTGTAAACAGTTTCTTAAAAAAAGCTTAAATGGACTATGTTGGAATGAGATTGTGGGATAGGAGTAATTTGTCATTGTAGAGGTTGGGTTTTAAASGGCAATATTATCTGTATATCTGGGAGTCCCGAGAATGGACTCTCTTGAAATAGTTCAGTTCTGTCCTCTAAATTATCACAGAAGCTAGGAAAAGATGCCAGTCTGAATTTGATGTTTGTTGCAGACACAGGCAATCTGCTTTTCATACAATGTGTCAGAATATTAGTAATGGGCTAGAAGTGGATTTAAATTTGTCTGCAAACTTTTTTTTTAAGACATGTAGCTCAGCTTTGAATAACATTTTAAAACATTGGACAAATGATGGTTTCATCTATATGTTAAAGTTTTTAGTATTTCTTTTATAGAATTATAGTAATGACATATATCATCATTAATGTTTTTTAATGATGGATTTGTAAATAAATTTAGTTAGAACATGTAAATCTACTCCTGTAATTTGGATAGGCATTTGCTTAAATTTTCATATTTATATTTTAATGGTTGGACTTGAGTGCTACCTAATAGTCATTCCACTTCTAAGAATTTACCTGAAAAGGATAAACTGGAAACTTTTTTAGGCCTGCCTGATGGTTGCTCATCAGCTTCGCTGATCAGCTGTATTGTTTTCTGAGATCACAATGGCCTATATTGAATTGCTGGTTAAAAAGGGGAGGGGAGAGGTTTTATTTTTTTGTAGATYTTGATGCATTTGAGATTTCGGGTAATCTAAAGAATACAAACTTGCTTTTGGTGAGCGATACCATATGAATAGATTTCTGCCTTCTCTGCCTTCATTTTTGTTCACTTTATTTTCAAAAGATGTATATGCTGAACGCATTTATGTAAACAGCATTTTTTTTTCTTGGACCCTTCAATTTAAGCAGTTTCTATTAAAACTGTTTACTTTATAGTTGAGCCTTGTTGTAAGAGGGACAAGAGTGAAGTATGGTGAAAACAGTGTTCTGTTTAAGTGGAGATTTTCCCAAACTCCATTACTTCCTCTTTTAACCTCTAGACTTCTGAACTCAGACTTTAGGGTGCATCTTTTTGAAAATCTCGAGTTTCTACTTCAGATTACAACTCTGTTGAGTAGGTAAAGGGTTCTTATGAAACTGCCTACAACACATTATATAATTGTGGGCAAGCATTTTAATTTTCGTCAATATAATTTTACAGATAAAGCACTGATGGCACCAAATCTTGATTCTTTTGGACGAGACAGAGCACTCTATCAAGAACAAGTGAAGCGGCGGACTGCAGAAAGAGAGGCTAGAAGGTAGAGTGCTGAGGTTTCTTGTGCATTAGACTCTTGGCCAGCTTGCAGAATACGATCACAAATGGTGCAGGTGTCCTGTGTGACACACTAATGCAGACAGGAAGATCTGCTCCTTTCCTAGAGGGCTTACAAACTAGACAGAAGCAATAGGGAAGGGAGAAAATACTTAAGCTGGCATGCTGGGCACGGGTATCCCTAACTAGCCCCACTTACCATATAAAAGTACAAAATAAGTGGGCATTTTAAGTAATGCTGGTTTAAATCACTGAAAGAGAATATAATAAACTCATTCAGTATCCACATGATCTCTCCTGGTTTCTTTTCCTCCTCTTCTTGAGACAGCAAAATAGTCAGTCGTTTTCACTCCTTAACATTAGAAGTTAGGACAAGCTTAAGCAAGTCTGTTTATTGTAGAGGAAACAATGTAATAGCTGTTTCATGCTGCTGCGCCTTTTCAGAGCCCGTCGTAGGCAAGCAAGAGAGCAAACTGGGAAGATGGCTGATCACCTAGAAGGCCTTTCCAGTGATGATGAGGAAACTTCAACGGATATTACGAACTTCAATATGGAGCGAGGTTAGAAAAACTGCTGAGGCTTATGTAATAAAATACAGAAAAATCAACTAAAAAAGTCAGCTCAGAAGCAGCCTCACATATATATATTTCACCATATTTTGAGAAAGTCTGGGAATTTTTCCTTGCTGGATCATCAGTGTGACTGAGATATTCCTTTATGCCAGCCTGTTGTGCAGTTTGCAGATAACTAAATATCTTATCTGTAGTGAGATGCTTTCTATTTCATTCAGGCCTACTTTTGTATCTTCAGTGGATACAAAGTCTTCTTTCCAGTTTGGAACGTGATTTATCATTCTCCAAAAATCTGCTGAGAACTGGTTATATGCTAACACATTATTTTGCTTTACATGTAGAATTTTGAAGATTTCAGTACTTTGGGAAACTTTTGTTGCTTRTGAGGAAGTATATTCTGGAGTTTTGCAAAAGTGTCTAGAAATGCAGTGACAGCATTTTTATAGATTCTTGTTACAGCCTGACAAACTTTGCAGAAGTTAAAGCACAATGTTGACTATAAAAGATTGCTGAAAGATCTTGTAGTGTGGACAGATTTTAAATTCATCTGCAGTTTTATGACTAGTTTGCTCAAAGCAACTTACAGTAATTATGCAATGAATGGAGTTCTAAGTTAAGCTCATGCCTCTTCAGCATTGGGGGAATTGCAAGACTGAGATTTTTGAGAAGTGCAGATAGTTTGATGGAACAGTCAGCTTTAACAGTAGCAGATAAAGGGAAATGGAATGCTAGAGGTTACTGCGAAAGCAGTAGTGGTAATCCTATTACCTTCTGATCTTGAACCTGAGTACAATTATTACCATCTCTCATTAAGGAGAACTTAATCAGATTAGAAGAAATGCAGAGAAGAGGAGCAGTGAGAACCACATCTGCAGGCTAGTTAGTATGTGTGTGAGAAGAGATGAAATGGTTCTGGACTAGGAGAAGGATTGCAGAAGTGAATGGGGCTTTATGGTACTAAAAAAATATTTGGAGATCTAAGAATATCTTTTTTACTTTACGATGTGAGAGTTTAAGGGAAATGAAGTGATTGCATAGGTTTAAAGCAAATCAGTCTTCCCAGAGACAAAAATGCTGAAGTCAGTGCTGTAGCTGGTTGYGGAGACACAAAGTATGAACAGATTAAGAGAAGCATTTAAATGAATTGTCAAGGAGTTGGATTCTTCAAAAGGGGAAATGTTCTGCATACCTTTAGTTGCTGGTCCACCAAAATTGTGGATGCAAGTAGAGAGCTGCTTTTATAAATAAAGCATCTGTTCAGAGTTGTTAGGTTCTATAATTCACTTCACTAAGTTAAATGATACAGATAAAAAAAATTCAGTGTGGCCAAATTGCTTTTTGTAACTTGGTACTTTTATGTGTATGAAAGCTTTCTTGTAAGAGTTTTATCAGTTCTTGAGTAAGTATTATATTTCTAAAGCTTTTATTTATCATTCATAGCTCTTATGTTAGTCCATAATCAAGAGTGAGCTATAGGGGACAGAATGATGCACTTTGGGTCTGCTAAATTTTTGGAGACTGAGCATCTTTTTTAGATCCCAGTGTGAAAAGTGCGTTTGCATGACATAATGTTCCCTCAGCCCTCTCTATGCCTGTTGTGTGTACTGATGTTAGTTGTGTGCTGGTAACTGCTGTAACTTAACATTTAAAACTGCATGGCTGCAGCAAAAAATAACTGGCTAAAATAAAACTAACCCAGGGAAGTGGAAGAGGCAAGAGGAGAACAATACAAAGAAACGAGAAAATATAATACAGGGGAAAAAAAATGGACCACGTAGAAAACTGGTAGTGTTTGTATGATAAAACAGAGCAAATATGCTAAGGGACTGTAATGGTTGCTCAGTGCTAATGGATATGTCATGTTCAGCAGCTTAGTGTGGTGTCTGCCAGACCACTCTGCTGRAGTGCTGATTCAGTCAGCTTGTCTCAGAGATGCACTGCTGCACTTGGATAAACAAARTTTTAGAATAGTTTGGGTTGGAAGGAACCTGGAGTCACCTGTTCCAAACTGCCACCCAAAACACAAGACTAGCTTTGAAGTTAGGCAAGAGAATAATGTGGATCTATATATGACTGCAACCCAGTTCATCACCAGTCCAGCTGCTGGTGGATTAGAAATCATTGCATGATTTGTTTGAAACCTAAAGTTTAAAGTTTTTGTGATAAAACAGTATATGTTGTAGTACCCATGTGCTCACTTTGAGGAAGAAGTAATAAAATCTTTAGAAYAGAACATGATGTCTTTCATGTTGGCAACAGTTAAGTTTAGCTTCACAATCTTATCTTGAAAGAGGTATTGCAGGGAAAAGGTGATTAACTTGTTAACGGTGACTTTATTTTCCTCACCAGATCGTATATTAAAAGAATCCAGCAAAATTTTTGAAGATGTTTTGGAAAGCTTTTATTCCATTGATTGTATTAAGTCACAATTTGAAGCTTGGCGTTCAAAATACTTTGCTTCTTACAAGGATGCTTATATTGGTCTCTGTTTACCAAAGCTGTTTAACCCTTTAATCAGACTTCAGCTGCTTATCTGGACTCCTTTGGAGGTAAGGTCCTGTGCACACAACTTTCATGTAAGCTTTTGTATAGTAGTTCTTTCACACTTGTGCAGAACAAAGTGAATTGCACCTTTGACATATCCTTCTYTTAAATGCATTTTCTAGGTATGAAGTTTGAAACAGGTGCCTGTCTTAAGGTGATGTGCTTTTCTGATGAGTTTCTGGGCTGTTGTTCCCTGTTTTTTGTTTTTTTTTTCCCTGATTCCTAGCAGATCAGAGTTAAATTTAGCACATGAAGGAGTACTGTAGACCAAAAAGCCAAGCAGCTTCTTCAGTAATACATTTAAATTTAAAAAATACTTAAGTGAAAATGGTGATTTTGGAGTATTTAAATCCTCCCCATAGTATCAGTGCCCAGTTATTAAGACAGCCTGGGAGAAGCAGCAGAGCACTGCTGCAGTCTGGTATCCCTGGCACGTGTTTGTTGTCCAGCCTGCATGTATGTGCTGACATGAGTAGCCTCAGGACAAACAGTTCAGGTAACTTGACTCCCACTTTGTTCTTCTTTGCAGTGAAAGCCCTCACAGGGTATTTTTGCAGCAGTCAGTAGCTTATTTTCACAGTACTTTTAGGAATTTACTTTTTCTCTGCTGTGTTGTTTTTTACTGGGGATGGGAGAAGGCAGGTCAAGGCACAGTGCATAAGCTCTGTTTTGTTAGGCAACTAGACTAATAAGGCAGATTGTCTTTTACCCCTTTTTAATGGCTTATCAAYTTAGCAGCTTATTCAGCAGCAACTTCTGCATATATCTCAGCCTGTCTCAAATGATTGATTCTCTCCTTTCTTCAGAGGTGTGCTTACTTAACCATTAAGAGATTATTTGTAGAAGGCRATCTTCTACCACCTCTGCTCTGACTGCAGAGGGAGGGAAGTAAGAGTCTTCAGAGGGTATTCAGGGTATTTACTGTGACTAAATGAGGGGAAATCTATGAAAGGTGGCCTCATTAAACTTGCTTTTGTGAATGCTCCCTTCTCCATGTTTTACTTTTAGGTGAGTTTCTAGGCTGGCAAAACAAGCTTAAGTTAGTTGGATACAAGATACAGGATCCTTGTATCTAACAGTTTTCACTGTTTGTTCCTCCATTGTGCGTTACTGTCTCTATTGAGCATCTTGTTAAGTTAGAAAAATTACAAGGTGTTCACAAAAAGATCTTTTAATCCAGGAAGTATAATTTCATAATGTCTAATATAAATAGACCATATTTCTCACTTTTCCCCTAATYTGTGGACTCTTAATTGTCTCAGGTATAATTAGAAGTTAAAATCTGTAGGGTAACATCTATCCAAAAAAGGCAGTCCTATTTCTGCTGTTCCTCTYGCATTAGATCTAGTGGTTGTGTGGTTGCAAAATGAATTGGTTTATTTGGGTGACCTATGGAAAATTAACCTTGCATCCCATCCTCTCTCAGGTTTTGGTTGGGAAAAATTGTTTCTCCATTCACTTCTCAGGAATCAGGCTTGCCAATGTTTCTGGAGGAAATAGCAGTGCTTCAGAAGTGGGCAAGCCAAGGCAGGAGGTGAAATAACTTGCCAATCCTTATACCAGATTCCTTTGGTCTAGGTATAGGTGAATATCTGACACCTATAGAAAAAGGACTGGATTTTCGAATTGTTGTTGTGCTTGCTTAGAACACTTTGTAAACAACTTTAAAGCAGTTCTGTCCTGGTTATTCAGTATATCATGCTTCTGGAATTCTAACAGGTTTAAGGCTTTTTTTTTTTTTTTAAAAAAAAAACAAAACTAAAATTGTTGACCTCAGATCTCTGTTTTGGAATCTGACCTCTTTTCATTTTATTAGGGCAAGTGTCGAGATTTTGAGACTATGTTGTGGTTTGAATCGCTGCTGTTTTATGGCTGTGAAGAACAGGAGCAAGAAAAAGATGATGCTGATATTTCTCTATTGCCTACCATTGTGGAGAGAGTTGTTCTGCCTAAATTAACAGGTATAGGTTCTTTTTTTAAGTACTTGTTTATGGTTTTAGATTTTACTTGTTCATAAATTCTTGATTGTCCTGTGCATCTGACTGCCTTACTACCTGTTTCTGAGTACTTGCAAAGTTGAGCAATCCTTTAATCTCTTACAGTGATTTCTGAAAATATATGGGATCCTTTTTCTACAACACAAACATCTAGGATGGTAGCAATTGTACAGAAACTAGTAGATGGATACCCTTCAGTGGTGAATGCCGAAAACAAAAATACACAAGTAAGTTGTTTTTTGTTTTCTTAAATATCTTGAATAAGCTAAGGAATTTGAATATATCTTGTAAGACACTATATTGGAAAACACAGCCTGTTATTTGATGTTCTGTTGGTTAGTTGTAGAGAGTCAGGTAGTGGCAGTAAATTAGGAGGAGGAGGAACTTAGTGAAGTCTGCCCAAAATTTACAGTAGAGATGAAAGGAGATATGAACAGTACAAAGGTGTAGCCTGTGATTTACTTTAAAGGTCAGCTAAAATAGCTAGAATTTTCTTTTTGGATATTTGTAACCTTTTCAAATCTGTTGTGTCATAATTTGCTTGCTTTGTTATGAAGACAAGAACTTACGTCRTAAGTTCAAGTACTACGCCTAATGTGATGTATAGAAAAGCATTGTCTGTAGGAGATAGGTCAAAGCATGCATGTATGTGGGAAGTTAGCTGAAGATTAAAATGACATAAGCCTGGATTTYGCAATAGTTAATTGTATAGTGAAGCTTAACCGTAAGGTTAAACATAACATTGCCTTCAATTTTTATGAAAAGTATGAAATTTCAACTCTAATTTTTAATTATCATAGGCTTCTGTAATACTTTATTTATATGTATGCTTAAGTATGTGTACCTTTTACTGTTAGTTACAAATATACTTTGTTGCTTTTAAAATCAAAATTTCAGTGGTTAACTACTAAACAGTGCTTTGGACACTTCTTTAGAAAAAACAAACAAAACATCTGTTTCAGATGCTTCTAAAGGCATTGTTGCTAAGAATGAGGAGAACACTTGATGATGATGTATTCATGCCCTTATATCCAAAAAAGTAAGTTTGCTTTTAAATACAATGTTAGACYTCTTTATTTGCAAGTCAGTGCCTTTCTTCCATAGGTGCTAGTTTTTTTTCTCATACCTCTGTCTGGTTCACTGACTGGATACAGGAGCAATATCATTACCATGCTGGGAGGATTAAGCAAGGACAGGCTGGGTGGAAGAAGGGAGTATTTATACAAATGAACTGCGTGTGGGGAAAGGAGGAAGTCAGCAAGCTTCAAACAGAAGTGGTCTTGGTTCTTCATTAAAGAAATCTTTTGCTTTCCAGCATCTTAGAAAACAAGAACTCTGGTCCTTATTTGTTTTTCCAACGTCAGTTTTGGTCTTCTGTTAAGGTAAGTCAGTAAATACGTTTAGTAAATTTTTTGGTCTAGACAGCATAGCAAAAGGTATCATTCATGTTTTTGGAAAATGATAGTTGAAATTTTGTTTTAACTTTAGCTGAAAGAACTGTACAGTATGTAGGATTCTTGGCCTTTGATAATGAACTGTGCCATCTTTAAAAGCTTGCCAGAGGAAAGCACATCCTTTTAAACTGTGCATTGTGGCTTTACTCAGCATACTTAACAACCCAGGGTTCTTTTTCTTTTTTTTTTTTAAGATGCCATTGTGCTTGTCAGAATAAAATATGCGATGCTTTTATTGCACTTGTGTGAGAATGAGAGCTTGGTTTGTTTATTTTTTAATAGTGTGAGAAAGTTCATGAAAATAACTTGGCTAAAAAGACAGTTTTATGTCCTCTTTTGTAAATGTTACTATTTGTTGCTATTTGCAAAGTGAGAGAGCAGTTGTAATGGTAGTTTCTTTGAAACAAGAAAGAGTGTGGAAGAAAGCCTGTGTATGTGGAATGGTTACTGTGGAGTTTTCAAAAGTGTTTAAAAATCTATAGCTCTCGCAGTGTATTTCAAATGAAAGATTAGAAAAGTGAGTGTATGAGATCAGTGGGGATTGTGCTGCTGACCTCCATGATCCTGCAAACAGAGCTCTCTGGAATGCACAGGATTACGGCAGTGAGAGAGACTATTCTAAATCTGTTTGCAATCACTTCATTTCCTTAGAAGTATTTGGCATTGATTTTTTTCACACAAAAATAAAAACGAACTTTTTCTTAGAGTAAGAAGTGCRCAAAGCTCACTTACTGAAATGCTGATTTTAAGACAAACTTAGTTGTTTAGAGCTTGTCTTTCTTTTAAGTGTGAAATTGCCTGCTTCCGTCCCTATCTATTGGAGCCTTGGCARTTCAGAACTACGCATAGTGTTGTCCCTGCTTTATTTTGGAGAAACATTAAAATTCAGATCTCTTGTGCTAGCAAGTCACTTATAGCATCACAGAAGAGCAGAAATAGAAGCTGGGGAGGCAAGCACTTGTTTCCTCATGATCTGCCTTAACAGCAAACTGCTGGCAGTAGTTCTCTGCAGGCTATATGCCAGTGGGGAGTAAGAGCCACGCAGCATGCTCAGCCAGCACTCCCCTTGCTGACAGMTAGTTTCTTTTGTGTCAGCAGCTTTTGGAGAAAAAGGTATGCCAACAGTGTAGCTGGGCACTTGACTTACAAGAGGCTGTAAATTTGCCCCCAGATGGTATATGCTAGGCCCCACTTGACTTGAAATTGACTCTTAAGTTTTATAAAAAAAAGCTGGCTTAAAACATGTTTCTGCTGATTCCTTTTGTAAAACATGAGCAAAATGGAGATTGTTGTTGTTGTTGTTGTTGTATGAGAACTTGTAACACTGTGTCCTAGTACTTTTCAGGTGCCAGTATATTTTGAATAGCTTTGAAGCTATCAAAAGCCACGTTTCCCTTGTTGACCTTGGCCATAGTGCTGCATTTGGGGAGGCTCTAAAGTGCTGTTTTGTCAGTACATTTTAAATACTTATTTTCCCTGTATTGTATTTTCAGTTATTAGGAAACTTTCTCCAGTGGTTTGGAATCCTTTCAAACAAAACTCTCCAGGAATTGTCAATAGATGGTCTGCTAAACAGATATATTCTTATGGCTTTTCAAAATTCGGAGTGTGGAGATGACAGCATTAAGAAAGCTCAAAGTGTAAGTAAAAATGAACAAAGTATTTTAAATACTCTCTAATTCAAAAATTCTATTTGATGGGGAAGTGTAGTTAAAACTTGAGGATACTTTTGAAACTCAGCCAGTCCTGGCTTTGGTATTACAATGTCAATGGAAAAACAGATATATGTTTTAAAGACACCAACTAAAGAATGAACCTTTCCTGGTTGTTACCTGTAGATAATGTAGGTGTAGTATACGTCTAATGTAGGAGTAGTATRTATCTTAGTGTTTTACCACTTGGATGATGGATTTTTGTTGCAAGTTTTCCTCTGATTTCATGTAATTGGGCATTGTCACTGCAGTCTTACTTGGCAGATTTCCCAAATCATGTTGAGTAGTTTTTAATAGTAGGTTAACTTTGTTTTTTAACCTAATTTCTTCTGTTATGTCTAGGTAATTGCTTGCTTTCCTAAACAGTGGTTCACTAATCTAAAAGGAGACAAGACTATTTCTCAGCTGGAAAACTTCTGTAGATACCTTGTCCATTTGGCTGACACAATTTACAGAAACAGCATTGGTTGCTCAGATGTAGAGAAAAGAAATGCAAGGTAATTAATACTAACTCAGTTACTTTTCTTGCACTTTGTTATTTGGCTGATGCATACAAACATCAGCAAGTATCTCCATACTGCTGCAAATCTTCTAAAAATTCCTTTGAATTCAAACTTAACGTTTTTACGATATGATAGATGGGGCTTTTTAAGGTGGTAGAGAACAGCAGCTGCTAGAAGTTATCAGATATTCAAAATACATTTTGCACTACTCCTTGATGTTCTTGATTCTGGAAAATTTTGTAGTTACTGTTTTTGGACTACTTTACCCTCTGAACCTGTTGTTGATTCCTGCGTAACAGCTTCTGAATTAAAAATTATGCTTTTGAAATAGTACTGTATGAAAGTACTAGTTTTTATGCAACCTTTTTTCCCTGTGATATGAGTCTTTTTACTTCCAAAATGTAGAGACGGGAATTCCCCTTGAAGCATAGTGGACAAAAATCTTGGTTAAGGATTTTTTTTTTCCCCTGGTATAGCAAATAACTTAGGTTAGAGCCTCAAAAAAATCCCTTTTTTTTGCAGTTACTATGTTGGTGGTTGGACATTTATCTGTTTCTAGAGTCACTTTTCAGTTTGGCATATGAATCATCCAATTTTCAGGAAAGTAGARCTTTGTGCCACATCGGGTCATGCTGAAGCCACTTTTTATCCACTCACAAGTTACAGCTCAGAAGTATGTGACTGAAGTACAACAATAATGTCACATACCAATTCGATGTAACGTACTAATAAATTTCCCCATATGATYCAAACCCAAAATAGACCCTTTATTCCTTTCTTTTTGAAACCAAAATGCCTAGTCTAGCATGGTACAGGAATTGAACTGAAGAACTTGGGAGAGAATCCAGTAGAGAATAAACTTTATGCCTTTTGACAGCCAGTTTCTAAATAGGAAAGAACTTTCTTTACCAGCTGAACTTGTCTCCTAAAACTTGGTAAAACTTTGTATTGGAAGACTAATAGCCAATTAATAGTTTTTTTTTTTTTTTTCCCTCATGGTGATTTTTAGTTTAATTTCTGTGTTCCAGCTTCCTGCTATTTTAAATCTTTTCTCATTGCCCCATTAAGCAGATGAAATGAGTCTGCAACAGACAGGGGGGGTGTCAAAAATTATTTGTTAAGAGCTGTGCTTTATTTTATGGTACTGTAACTAATCCATGATTTTTTTCTTTAGACTGTACTGCTTTTAGTATAAACCAAATGCATGATTTAATTCCTACTTCGCTTTCTCTTCAGAGTTGTTATCCCAAAACAAAATTTTTAATTTCAGTACATAAAGTTGATAATCAGCTTGCTTTATCTGGCTAAGCAAGCAGGGTGGAGGGTGATGTGAAATTATCTGAAACTGATTTGCTGTACACATTCCTACTTAAGGTTTTAGGGAAGGAAGGAAAGGAGATTCTGTTAAAATACTAGTATGTGTACAGTACTGTTTAGTTTCTGTATTGACTTTTCCTTTTCCTCTTATTTAGGGAGAACATAAAGCAGATAATAAAGCTTCTAGCAAGTATCCGAGCACTGGATCATGCTGCGACAGTTGCAAATGATCACAATGTAAAAGAATTAAAAATTTTAATAGAAGGGAAATAAAACTTTTCTGACAACTCATTTTGAGCTTTAAAACCATTCCTGATGTGTAATTTATGTATATATGTAAAGTTTCTTAAACTGTAAAGTATTGATCCTTGTTTTAATACAAAGTGCATTCTTATATACAGCTTCCTGAAAAAGAAAAAAGAATTTTGATTTCTTTCCAATTAAAAATGGAAACCCAAGATTATCATCTTTCCCGAAATCAGATTTTCATCAAAGTTTCTCAAAATCTTGTTTACAAAAAACACTTTGTACCCTTGACTAGTAGTCATCTACTCTGTTAATTGTTCCATGGTTAACTGGAATGTGTATAATATATTATGTGTAATACAATGAATGCATATATTTATACCACCATATTACTTTCACACTGGATATAGAGATCTTTTACTGTTGAAATAAACTTTTCATCTGCTATAAGTTCCTCATTTTGACAATAACATGATCATATTATTGGTCAAAAGGGCTGGGAAAACATGTGAATATGTGAAAATCATTTCAAATAGAACCTGACCTTTTTTTAAAAAAAAAAAAAAAAAAGAAAAAAAGAAAAAAGTCTGTGCTGGACTCAAATTGGAATAGCTAAGCTTTGATTAGCATTCAGAATATGGAATTCTTAAGACTTCTTAGGAACGAAATGGAAAAGAGAACCTGAATCAATACTTAATGATTTCTTTAACATAGGCAGACTATAACTTGTGATTAGTGCACAAGTATACATGACAGCGCTTACTAATCAAACTAAATTTCATTTTGGAGGAATAATATTTCACCTATGGACTCCATCCTAATTCCTTGTACAAGATGGTTAAATCTACTGCTTTTGTTCCCCTCCCTCCCCCTATTTTTTATAACTTCATATGTGGAATTTGTTCTTCTGTTTGGTATAGCTGAAGATGTCAAGCCAAATGAAGAAAATTACATCTCCTGTGATCTGAAGTATTTATATTGTAGTAAATACTTCAGATGTTATACTTCCTGCTAAGTACACTTAAGAATACAGTGTTATAAAATGTTTAATTCAGCTGTAAATTWAAAAGAAAACCCTTTAAATATATGCTGATTTCCATCAGAACACTAGTGACTTGATCTTGGGGTCCCAGGAGGAGTAACAGCTGTAATAGCCTTGGATTAAGATCTATTTCTAGGTGTGCCCTACTTTATTTTGGAAACCGTAGCAATAAATTGGCATCTTGAGTAACATAAAAATCATTGTATATTACGCTCATGTCATGTGGTATAAATGAGTATATGAAAAATGTACAATTTGTAACATGCACACTTCATTTGGACACTGAACAATTGTTTTTCTGATCTGTTGGGATTGATGGAATATTCAGAATATCTGCTTTTAAAAATTGTTTCAATAAACTTGTCTGTCAAGGAGCTGTTGCAGTATGACCTGGTAAGCTTCATTCCTTTAGGAAGATGGTAAATGTGAAAGATACAGTATGCTCGCTATTTTAATACATCTAGAAGAAAAAGATAGTCCTTAGAAGGTAGATTTTGGAGTGAAGAAAAGTGATATTGTCTTTACAAACGGGGTGGAGGGAGACTCTGGAATTTTAATACAGCTATTGAAAGAGTAGTTAAGATGTTCCAAGAGCTTCTTGTGCTGATTGTTCCATGATTTTTTTTTTCATTATTGATTGAGTTGACCTTCTTATGCTCAAAGCCTTTCTAGTATTTTGCTAGGCTGAAGAGGGACACAAATAGTCCACGTTAACAATATTTCCAAAAGAATACTTAACTATACTTGGGTGATTTTAATCATGAGAAATTCAAACTCTTATATTTGCATGCTTAGGGAAGGGAGAAGGATTTGTGTAAAGAGGGTGGTGCTCCTCTTTCTTTTTATCAACAAAAATATGCAAAATGAAGAACAAAGTATTTTCTTATCAAATCCATGCTATGCAGAGACTTGTCTGAATCTTAAGGCATGCCTGCATTCCAGTCACAGGATCTCCAAGTGGGGAGGACTGAGCTGCATTTTTTGGACATTCTAGTTTGGCTACTCTGCAGTCTAGCCACTACAGCATGAAGCTCATGGGTTAACTTGTTGTCTTTAGGATAAATCCTTTAATGCAGGTCTTTATAACAAAACTACTGCCAGAATTCAAAATAGCTGTTACCCTTACCTCTGTGACTGTATATGTATACCTGCCTCTGGACAGAATAAAATACAGTTGAGCAGTTCTACAATCTGCCATTATGAGGTTGGTTCTCCAACTGGAATTTAGTATTACTGGTTGCAAATTAATGTAAAAGYTAACCTTACTGCAGGTGTGAAAGTGTACTTTATTTCTGTTTGGATATTTTATACAACAGAATGCCTTCACGGTACTACTGAAACAGTTTCAAAAATCAAACAGGCTGTCTTCTCTTTTGGTTATTGAATTCAACTTCAATTCATTGAATTGAATATTAACATAAATGTGCATTTTGACTCCACTGAGTACTGCTGAACTCATTAATTTTTTTTAAAGATTTACTCAGCTGTTCTGAAAAAGAAACCCACAGTGAAAAGCTTCGGCATTTATGTCCAGAATTATGACTGCTATTTAATATTTAAATGGCCACCTGGCAGATCCACAAGTTCCCCACTACAGAGTAAAGAAAGTATTTGACCTGGAAATGTTAGAATTTGGATTTTCAGGTACAAAATTTTTTAAACCATGCAGGGAATAAAGCTATGCTAGTTGATAGGCAGCTAGAAAACACTGGAAAAGGGCTGGAGTATATTATGCCCTTTTAGTGCCAAGTGCGTCTGTAGAAACAGGTGGCTGGTTGCTGCAGCCCAACAATAATTGTCTGCTCTGCAAGCTCTCTTTGGCCTTGCTCTGCTGTCCACCCACATCCCCCTGTGCTGTGCTGGGTAATTTGATTTGTTTTGCAAATCAAATTTATTCATGCTCTTTATTGCCTGTCTCAGAATACTTTGTAATGAATCATTCCCTCACACTTGCCTTCTGGCTATAACTCAAGCAGGAGAAAAGCTGGAGGTTCAAGCCAAYGATCATCATCTCAAAATTTCCTTTTCTTCTAATAGCATAAATATGCAAGTTTGTAGTTGTAGTGTTAGTAGATATGCACAACTAATGGAGCTCAGTCTGGCAAAGACAGCTCTGTTAACTGCTGTTACTAAAAATATGGGCATTTTTTTTTCCAATTCAGATTATGGCTAGGATTGTAAGGAGGGGATGAAGAGACTTAATTATAAATTATAGCTGCAGAGATTTTTTTTTCCCTAAGTAGGTTGTAGTCATTTCCATAATTAAGTGTTGTGGAACGGCAGCTATTTCTGCTACCCTTGGCATCACTGTAGTAGGAGGGAGGATGGACTGTGTGATCATGGCGTCTATGCCCTTGCAGGCTTAGGAAGTCTCTTTTTCCTCCCCCTTCAGAATACTATGTTGTATTTGGCGAACAAGATGCAGAAACTTCCAAAGTAAACTTATAGTTGATGAGTAATCTGACTTCCCATTTTGGGCAATGTGGCACCTTTTCACTGTATAAATGGTTAGAATTGTAGAGGCACTTAAAGACTTTATGTAAATAATGTTATCAAATTATATTTACAAATTCCACTTTCACTTCTCTTACTACTTCTTTATTTATTGACCCAAATTAAATCTTAGTAGCAAAGCAGTCATACTGTATGTAATCATCTTAAAGCAAAATTACACAACTGTTTCTGGGTTGAGGTATAGTCCAAGCACAACTACCTTAAAATTATTTCTCCCACAGTTGACCATGTATATCTTACCGTTCAATATCAGAATTATCAAATAATTATGACATGTAATACATAGATTTACTAGATGATATAAAGCCACGTGAGAGCTACTAACATATCAGGGGACACGACAATCTTACTTCTCAGAACTCTACAGGGACTCTTGAGAAGGTCTAGCGTCCTCTTTAGTACTAATAAACATATTTCCTGTTCTAGACAATGGTAAACATGTAAGAAAACATTGCAGGTAAAATGTTCTCATTCTCAAATTTTGATGAATGGGACGTTATATTACAGAATGATTGCAGTCACTTAGAATTCCTGTGGTATGCCCTAAAGGTTATCAGTAGCAAAGGAAAAAACTTGTCCTTTACTATAAAGGAAAACAAAATAAAAGCTGAAATTTGAAAGGAGAAGTTTGTGGGAAAAGTGTGCAGATACACAGATGCATGTGATTCCTCTTTCTCCTCCTTTTGGGATGCATTTCTTTTTCTGTACAAGTTTGCTAATCTCTGGTTCTGCTTTCAGTTCTCCCTGAGTTACTCTACGAAAATTTTTTAGAAAGAATCCTGAATATATAGACACTGAAAGGAGGGGAGATTTGTACTTGAAGCTTTGATGTGGCATATGGCTTTGATAAAATGACTTTGTGAAGTTTGTTGCAACATGCTGAACTCCGTGCCCTTATGAGCGGTTCTGCTTAAAAGCAGTATCCAGTCACCCTAAGTTTATTAGTTGCCCCTGTAAAAATAAAATATCCTAGGATCAGTGTTATAAAAGGGTGTGAAATTGTTATACAGCTGATCTGACCATTGGCCTTTACACGTAAAGTCACAAGCAAACTGAATGACGCCTCTAAGAGCCGCTATTAAGTGGGATGTAGAGAAATAAGAACTCTGAGGAGGCTTCAAAAAATCTTTGTTGCAGGAAGTGGAATGGTTGCGGTTTCTGAGAAACTCAGACAAATGAAACAAAGTGAATGGAGTGCTTTGCTAAGAACTGAGTATTTCTGCCCTGGGTTTGGTACTCCAAATATAAATTTTTTGATACATCTTTTTATACAATTGTTAGTTGAATTTGTCTGAGATAACATAGTGTGACTTTTGCATAAGAGTACTTAATTTCTTTGTGTAACTAAAACCCTTGCCCTGAATATCCAAAAAGTAAGTGAAYAGGTGTACTAACCTAAAGTAATTCAATAAGTGAATAACTGCATGGAGACACACTGAATAATACAAAGGCCTATAATTCAAGGCTCTGCTCTAAACAATCACTTAAACATGTGCTTGTTCAGRATGTTGTGAATGGTCCCATTGACTCCACTTGCATTACTTTTGTGCAAAATGTGCACTTCTAAATGTTTTATAGATAAGAGCCAGAAGTAAAGTGGAGATAYATCTCCCAAGATTTGACATGGTATTTTCCATACCTACTTGGGCCCCAAATTTCATAGCCTAAATCTCATACAAGTTCTTGAGAGTTTTCTAYTTACTCTCTTCAGTCTTTTGTGATACATAGCTAACAGAAAACATTAAGCACAAAACAAAAGTGCAGTGCAGGCTGTTTGACTAAGGGCTCATGCATCCTGTGGACATATAGCTTAAAATCACACTTAACTTGCCTATTACATTTTCCTCCAAAGTTCCAGTCAGGATAAGGCATTTCATTGCACTGAAAATACTAAAACTATAATATACACACATGATTACTTCCTCAAGCAAYTAACAGTTCAGAGAACCTGCACCTCAGCTTTAAAGATTTAATGTGCAGTGGGAGATTGCAGCAATGAGGCCTGTGATAAACGTTAGAAAGGACATGCAAATTAAATGTAATTTGGAAGCTTTAATGTATTTGCTGTTGAAGTGCCAATTTAACTGTGCATAGCATTGCAGATGACCCTGAGAGAAAGGTGTTTTGAACACTTTGTGGCATGGCCAAAATAGTCAATGTCATTGCTGCCAGCTGTGTGTTCGCCAGAGCGCTGGAGTGCTGAGCTGCTGCTGCTGCCAAGGGGATAGATGGAGTATGTCAAATGGCAGCCACTGATGGGGATGGGGCTGTCTCTCCCCATGTGTCGCAGTGGCTGTGCACTACTCCCAATTTTGCAGCAGGAGCTGCAAGCCTGGCTTCCTAGAAACCTTCCTCTGCAACCTTCCCCCCCTTTCAAGCATCCTCATTCTGTCTTTACATCTGTTTTCCTTGCGACAAAGCAGTATGGCCCCGAGCTTCCTCCTCTTTCTTGATACCAAAGGTAAATTTTGCCTATGTTGCTGAGAAGCCTTAAGCCAATTCTACYTTTTGGCATCAAAGAAGTTTTAAATAGGCTGTGCCCTGAAGCCCATTGAAGTCAACCTAGAYGTTTCTGTTAAAACCACAGTGGACCCAAGTTACTCCTTTGGCTGTCATTCTGGAGGTGATGGCCTTGTAATGGGCGGCAACAGATGACTGAGGCAAGGCTTAGAAATGGTGAAGTTCACTGAAAATGTCATGCCACATTCTCATCTTAATCATGCTTAAAGAATGTAAAATCTGCAACCGAGTACCCAAACAAAAAAGTATCCAAGAAAAATATTCACCAGCAAGCTGCTCTAAATTACAGTAACTTTTAACTGATGTTTTTGTAGATAATCCTAAATCCTAATAAGAAAAAAAATGTATATTACCATCGACCAAAATATATACAATCATAAGGAAAAAAAACAGCCCATTTGAACTTCTTTTATCTATTGAAAAAAAGTAAATATAGCTAACGCATGAATTGTTTTAGCTTACCAATACATATAATTTTATTAATCCATCAGTGTATGTTGTAAAACAACATTTAATTTGCTGTTATGGTTAATGATCTTTATGAATGGATAAAACCAGGGCAAACTTTCTTTGCTTCTACAGCAGCCACTTTGTTGTTCTCTTTTATTTTTACATTCTCAAAAGTTTTATGAGTTTATGTTTTCTCATGCTATGCTAGAGACAATTTTAATGTCTATTACAAGTGACAGTCCACTATGAGCAACTGAGAGATGTCTTCTGCACAAGCTGTAATAAACTATTAGCAATCATGCACTCTACTCATTTCAAAAATCATGAAACTTATTTTAAAATATCTTTTAAAATACTATACTTTGATGTATCTATAGAGTACTTCTATGGAGGTTGTCATAATGTGCATAGGAAGGTAATAAACTGAAAATACACAAACAGTATTTACACTCTTAACTTATATCACAAATATTTTCYCTGCTTTGTGTTCTGAGCCGCTAGATAGTATACTCCACTCAACTGGAACTTAGCCCATAATAAGTAAATGAGATAAGATCATATTTAAGTATCAAAACGCCATATATACAATCTATTATTTCTTTAGAATAACCAGAGCATTTTTGGACATAGATTTCAAACATTTTTGGTGTGCGTGTTTTAATATAGATTTTAAAAATGTATTTTAGTTTTAAATGAGTCTAAACTTTGCAATAGGAATTGATCTTGGACAAGAAGGTAGCATGAAGAAATGCTACAGTCTGAAATGAGAGATGGCCCATCCCTGGTCACTAGGAAGTCCTTCTGGTCAATGTGTGTAAGTATCTGAAGGGAGGGTGTCAAGAGGATGGTGCCAGTGTGCCCAGTGATAGGATGAGAGGCAATGGCACTAACTGAAACATGGGAAGTTCTGTATGAACATGGGGAAAAACTTCTTTACTATGAGGATGACTGAGCACTCGAGCAGGTTGCCCAGAGAGATTGTGGAGTCTCCATCCCTGGAGATACTCAAAAGTTGTCTGGACAGGGTCATGGGCAATGTGTTCTAGGTGACCTTGCTTGACTGAGGGTGGTGGTGATCTAGATGATCTCCAGAGGTCCCTTCCAACCTCAACCATTCTGTGATTCTGACTTCAGAGTTGATAGTTAAAATATTTCACTCACTTCCATTTATACGTGTTCTTTAATCTCAAAGTAATAGCTTCAGTTAAGGGACTTTCTAACAGTTTTTCTAACTTTTTCTACCTTAGCTCTCCATTCAAACTCCCATCTTGGCCTCAGCCTTGCCTGAAGCACAGAGTACCCCACTTCTCCTGATTTTAGCACAGCTCTCAAGCCTGCTATCATCTCCTCAGCAGTGATGTACTAGCAACACAACAGAGTGAAGCAGTACTCCTCCTTCACTTAAAGCCTGCAGAGGCTGTATGGAAATTTCCAAAGAGATGTTTTATGTCTGTACCTAAAACTTTTCAAGCCTGTTAGGAAAAATCCAGTTCCTACTCCACCCACAGTGTTTGCTGAGCACTGGCACTGACACTTCTGTGCCCTTGGCACAAACTGTGCAGAGGGTTTTTTTCTGCTTGCATTGCTACTCATGAGTTTATCTGTAACATTTTTCTYCCTACTGCATCTCTATGCTAAACACAGAACAGAGTTTGGGGTCTGATCATGTTTCAAAGTAGTCTCACTAAGAAGCCACAGCATGGTCCTTTTTTAACTTTAAGGTTAGCAATCCAGCACTGCCATAAGACCACGCAAGAGATCGATTTCTACAAGGGGTTCTCGGTTAGGCTTTCCAGAGGCTTCTTCAGGCTGAACCACCACGGCSAAGGCAGGACTCGCCCAGAAGGCACTGTGCTTGGTAACGCTCTGTAGGCGTTCAGCCCGCCCCTGATTTAGAGGGCACAGGGCCCTCACATCCACGGGACGTCACTCACAAGGACGCCGGTCTCTCGCGCGAAGGCTCCATCCCGCTACCGCTGCCCCTACCCGGGCGGCGCGGCTCCCCGTGCTGGCGACGCGCGAGGCCCGAGCCTGGGGGGAGGAGGGGGGAGCGAGGCCACACAGGAGAACACCGCAGCGACAAGGGCCCGGGGGGGACGAGGGCGGCCGTTAGGGAAGGGGGTAAGGGCGGAGCAGCCCGCCCCTCCCCCCGCGCTGCGCCGCGCCGCTCCGTGCCCCAACGGCCGCCCGCGCGCCGCCCCGCCCCGCCCCCTCCACGCCCCGCCCCCCGCC
>NW_028185373.1:1196584-1229319 GCF_003343005.1 Rhea americana
ATGTTCCCTTCTGGAGGCATAAAGTCCGCGTCGCCGTCAGCACCGGCGGTTACCGGCGCTGAGCTCAGGTGAAGGAACCCGGGCAGGAAACCTGCTCGCGGCTTCCAGCAAAAAGCTCCCTTCGTCGTATCTCTTTCTCGGCTTAACCCCTTAAAGGTGGCTCCTTGTGTATTTTCTTAGCGTAAGCCCTTAAAATTTTCCCACTCTCCSTCTTACTTGTAGTTTCTTCCCTTTTATTTTAAAGGAAGGTCTTACCTTGATGGTTTTTAGGCAGTTTCACTAGTACGGTACTGCARTGTTTCATTAATTGGCCCCTGCAGGGGAGGGTTTAAATCCGAATAAAACCCTGTTTTTGTTGTAACAACAGCAGCAGGGTAACATTTCTGTTTGATCTTTTAAAACCTCTTAACAGCTTTCGTACTTAAACTACACTGCCCTTTTGTACAAGGTCAGAATCAGTAAAATAGTTCCAAGATTTGAAGCCTGTCCAGGCTTCTCGTCCTCTTCATTCAACATTTAGCTTATGAGTAAGACAGTTGTTATGTGTTTGTGGTGACTAGAGGCAAATAGTGTTTTCTGTTTTTCTAAGAAATCACATTTATTAAATGTTGTGAAAGCAATTCTGGTGTTTTCAAAGAGGCTTTAAAATAAAWCGTCTGAGATTGATTTATATCTGGGTAATTATAGTTTTGAAATGTAGTTATATTAAAATATTCTTCATATACTCTTAGAATATGAGATAGAAAAAGACTCATTGAGTGAAAAGAATGAGYGTGACATTCTTTTATGTTAAACCCATACATTCCTTAGGAAAGGGTAGAATTCGGACCTGCTTTGCAGAAGGTATCTGGAAGCACAAGAAGCTTTCACTAACATTATCTTGTGTTGGACAGGACTGCCTGTGATAAAGGCAAAATGGCTTTCAGTAAAGGATACCGTGTCTATCACAAGCTGGATCCACCTCCATTCAGTGTGATAGTGGAAACCAGAAACAGAGAAGAATGTCTCATGTTTGAATCTGGAGCTGTGGCTGTACTCTGTAAGTTGATATGTTTTGATAGCTACAATGTAAAAAGTTGGCTGACTTGATATCTTGTAAACTGTGTGTTTTTTGTTTATGGAATATAAAGAAGAAACAACTRTTTTCTTACTTGCTAATGGTGAGGCTTCTGCTTTAAATGATAAGACAGTTTCATATCTTTATCTGTTGAGAGAGAATGTTACACTTAAATTTCATCATAAACATTTTTTTTCTGTGTGCTAAATTTTCTTTTGCTATTAAGTTCCAACAACATCTGTTTGTGCCTTTGGTTCAGAACAATTTTCTCTGAATACGTGACTGCTCGGTGAAAAGCAAATTCTGTGTGTTGTACTTTATAATAAAAAGTTCTGTATTCTTCAATGGTATGTCATCTTAATTTTTTATCTCATTTTGTGTGATGGCTTTTTGGTGGCTTATTAATTTTTAGCTGTATTATGTCCCTGTATTCTTTAACCCGTGACCAAATTCTTTGTGATTCTATTAGTTCATCTGATAATAAAATGAGTAAATATTTGGAGCAAGATGTTCTGCATGGCAAAGTCATTTTACAAGTTTTCAGTGATAACTGTTAATTGTTTCTAATAAATTCTTCTGCTTTAAATTTTTTTGCAAGTCAGTTTTGGAGGAGTACAGTAAAATGGGAAGAACAGAAGAGRACTATCAGAATAGTTAAAGTTTTAAAATGGAGTTTAGTTTGTATTTTTCAGTTAGAAAGTCTGAGCACTTGATTGTGAAGGGGTTTCCATCCAGGCTTGCATTATCCTTTATAGAAGGCTGAGGTACTGTGAATGGTTTTCTTTTATTATTTTATTTTGAATCAATATCTTTTTGATGAATCAGTTCTGATGCCTATTCATGGGTTTCTAGCCTAGCATGCTCAGAAAATGGGAGACTTGATTCRTTGCCTGAAGTCTGAGGAGTTTCAAAGATCAGCCTCTCAGGAAGCTGCTCTTGCCTTAGGCTGTGAAGTGGGCTGAATGGGGAGAGCATTTCTAGCAAGGTCTAGCACTATGCCAAAAAAACCCTCTAGGGTTCTTTAGGCTGAAAGTAGAAAAGTCCAGTGGTTAGGTATACACCTGAGAAGGGTAAATCCCAGGATATAATTCCTACCCAATGACTGGATAAAATACAGGAAATAATTATTACAGCATGTAACTAACRATTTTGACAGCAGGGGTTGATGGTAAATTCCCTGCCTCGTGTGTGAGGGCCTAAGCCACTGCTCAACTACTGTGACAGGACTCGGTTAGAAAAGTAAGTTCCAAAGAAGAGCAGGATTCAAGCTGCATTTCCTTTCTTCAGTATTTGTTGTTGGTTCTTCTAGACATATGCTGCTTGGCTGTGGCATAGTATTTTCTGAGGCATGTGATTCTCCCTGTGTCCTGTGTAAGGTGCTTAAGAAGTCAGGCTACAGTCATCTGTAGTGGTCAAGCTGTTACAAGCAAATGCTCTCTAGCATACAGCTTGATCTGCATCTTAGTTAATGTGTGATTTGAACTCACTGTGATTAACTGTTAGAGGCCTAGTGATGGGACGTATCGGCATAGTTCATGTAATGGCGATAATTAACTTCTATGATTGTCCAGATGAAAAACATACGTACCTGAGTGTTTTTCTCCTATCTTCCGAGGATTTTTTTTTTTTCCTGTTACAGCTTTTTTTTACTGCTCATCTAGGTAATCCCGTTGACTTCACCAGCAGTATTTTTAAAGGCACTGTGTAGTGGGCAATTTGTTGTGAGCAGATGTCCAATCATAGGAACATTTGTAGTGAAATACATAAGGAAGGGAAGAATGTCTTGAAGAATTGTGGAGAAATGTATTTATTGTGTTTAGTAATTAGTGCAGATGTTTAAGTTCCTTAGTGAGCAATATGTTGAAAACAACTTTTTCCTGAAAGGTAAGCTCAATAAAGAAAGCAAATTGATGACTTCTTATACTGTGACTTACCTCACTGAAAGTACMTTGGTCAACATTCTCTAAAAAATTCAAAATCTGTAACCGTACTGGAGTTCTAGTCCTCTTCTATGGGCAGAGGAATCAGAACCCAGAGGAAGTCCTCAAGTCTCTCACCTGTACTAGTAATAGCATTTGTCCCGGGTATTTTAGTTGGCATGTTACAACTTGGTAAATATTCATACTTAGCTATAAGTAATTTTCCTGAATATTGTTTTCGGTAGCCTTCGCTAGTAAAAGGCATCTCTCTCTGTCTTCTGGTAAACAGGCTTATTTTCCTAATACATATTAACCTACGTTGGTTTGCTTTAATTTCTTATTTGCACATAAACTCTTTAGGCACTGAATCGTATTTATTTTTTTTGTGTGYTTTTTATGGTTGAAAGACCAATCATCACTCTCAAGTCACCTTGAACTGACAGAAGAAGGATAAAGTCCTATTGCTCAGAGGTTTTATTTCTACTTGCAGTTAGCTCCTGAAATATATTCCTTTTAATCCTTATTTAAAAGGGGGCAGAATTATTAGTGCTTAGAGATGTTTTGTAAACTGCTGCTTCTCCATCTGTTTAGTCATGCCGCAGAAACCTGTCAGAAGATTCTAGTCAAGCGTTGCAAACCTCTGGATGTTTGTACAAACCTAACTTGAAAGCCAAGTTAATGAAAGACTATTTCTTTGGGAAAATTCCCAAGATGTTTGTAAAATTTCTTTAAATAGACAGAAGGGTGGTCAGATCAAGTATGTTCCACTTCCATATGGTATCAGTGCMGAATATTAAAGATACAGTATATTTTTTGCTTATCATGGTATTGCCAGTTTTTTTTAGTCTAAAAAGCATTACTCATCTCAAGCTGTTAAGCAATTTTAAAGAGATTTCAACAAATATTGAAGATAAAATTAAGGTGTTTAGCCTTATGCACAATCATAACTTAGGTATATGTAGAATGTATTTCATTAGCGTATGCAATATGTTACACACTTTAGCATTAAAAACAATTCATATGGTTCAGTTGTGGGAGCCTTAGTGAACTACATCTTTTGGGGTATGCATGTACAGAAATTTGAATTTGAGCTGGACTAAGAGAAAGGACTACTGGAGGCTTACTGATCCTTTARATGTCGTCCTAAAGGAATTTTGTCCCTCATTTTGCCAAGGGAAGGATAACAGTATTAACTTTCATCCTTTTTACCTTCAGTGAAGCATTGCAGGATGATTTAGAGGCTTTAATTGGGTCACTGTATGAAATCCTATAGAGATCATATACTGCATGGTGTTCAGGGCATCTTGTGTTTGCACTGAATGTGTTATCCAAGTCAACAAAGTAGAATGGAAGGAAGGAAGAGGGTAGAAGGGATAGTTCATAGTAGTTACTGTTGCATAAGCATTCAGTCTTAAAATGGAAGCCATCCAAGCCATTCTTCTGTTGGAACTGTTTTCTATTCTGCCTGTGTATCTGAGAAGTACTTTGCTTGTCTTTGTATATTTATTACTGCGTTTATCAGCTCAGTATTGAGTCAGCCAAGATATTGAAGTCTGAAGGGATCTTGCCAAAATACTTCTCCTCAAGGCCTTCTAAGAGCATTTAGTTTTAAATGTCGGCCACTTTATTGCTTCTTTGTTTATAGTGTAGTTGCAGGAAATTATGGAATTATATTTAGTTTATAAAATATACAGTATATACTTTTTGGAAATAGTTTATAGTGAGGTATCTCTACCTTCAAACATTTCATTGACTGAAAAGGAGGATGTTCTCTCTCCCTGCATCTCTCCAGTGAGTCATAATGAAGTGAGTGGGAAGCTGTCTTTACTTCTCTCCTCTGCAGTGAGCAAAGGAGAAGGTTCTGTCATCTGGCAAAATAGTGGTGCCTTAGTGAAGAGAGCTGGAGCTTCATGTACGTTCTTCGACTTCAGTCTTATGTCAAAGCTGAGAAGAGAGCAGGTGCGAGCAGGAAGAGGCACAGTGCTCACCCTGAGTTTTCTGTAGTGCTAGATAAAGTACGAGTTGTTAGGAGACAACTGGATAGTAATGTATATGTGCAGCAGATACTTTGGAATTTTAGTCARTTTTACCAACATTATCACCCATGTGTAATTCACTTTGGAATAAATAAATAATTTTAAAATGAAAATTATTTAGCACTGTATTCTGGAAAAAAAATAGTAATTATGCTACATTTATCCAAACTGTAAGACTGAATGTCATCATTTTGCAAGAGATTTTAAGTTAATATGATGTCATAGCAAAGCTAGATTCCCAAAAAGGAAACATACTGACAGGTATGTTTGCAGAGCGCATGCTCTATGTACATCATTAAGGAAGATATATTTGCAACAAGAATTCTTTTCTTCAATGCTGCTTGCTGAAACCACTGCTAACCCACTATTGCGCAAAGTCTTTTCTGAAATATTGCTTATCTTGACTTTTGAGTGGAACTGCATCCCCTTAATAGGAGGAAAAGACTAAAACAAAAAACAACAGCARCAACAACAAAAATTCTATGTGGCATTTTTCATGATGGACCTATGCTTATTATAAATGTTTTCCTGTTTATATACGTCTCTGTAGAAAACCATATTAAAGCTCTTCCAGTGGTAATCTGTTCCCTGGAAAGAGATTTTGTGTGAAAGAAGAAAGGACAAATACAGGCTGTGATAGGAAAAAACTGAATGTATTATTTCAGTCATCTGAAGCTAATCGTATATACCAATATGAAAAGACTAGGATGCAATTGCAAGCAGCAATTTTACCCTCCCTCTGTTTTGGCAAAGTGTCATCTTCCGGACTACGCCTTCCTTTTAAATAACATCTTTAAGATACTTTAGAAGCCCCAGGGAAGCAACAGCTACTGTGGCTGCTGGGMACAGCCATGCCAGAGGAAGAAGTTGTTGTCTGTCTTCCTGTCATCAGGTGCCTTTCCCAGAATTCTGCCAGAATTTACATTTTTTTCCCTTCAAATCTGCTATGGAAGCTCATCTGATCACTTTCCAAGCATTTCAGACAAAGCATAAGATGACGTGTGCTAGCCTAACACATTTTGAAAAGTTGAGCTGATACTTACCATAAGAATTCTTCGAGCAAATTGGCAGAGGCAATAACCTTTGTCTGAGAGAAATACAATGCTTTGAATGGCATGATGGATCTGGAAGAATTTGGTCCACAGTTCTGGAAACGTTAGAAAGAAGGTTGCTCACAAAAGAAAGCAAAACAACCCTTCAAACTGTTAGGCAGCCTAGCTTTACAGCAGTAGTAAAGACCATTCTATATCTATACCCCTGCCCTTTGTATGAGCTTAAGAAGGGATTTCGGTCAGAACATACTTTCTTTATGCAAACCCTCTTGAATTCAGTAATTTTTCCTCCCTATGCTGACACAGGAGYGATAGTAAAGGTCTTGTTCCAGCCTTACTAGATATCCTGTGTATGATAGCTTTTGCTGATTATGTCTGCCAAGAAGCTYCCAGTTTACGTATTTCTGGAGTTACTCAGACATCGTTTTCAAAAAACTAATTATCATTCCTAAATTTGAGACAATCTGGTAGCTTTTATGCATGCACATGTTTAATTTGAAAGTTATATAATTGTGCACAGTTTTGCAAATTAATCTGCAAAGAACTGATTTGTACAGACAATATTGTAGCAATAGGCTTTTTCATGCAAAATATTTTTTGTACTTTAATTAAAGTATGCAGTATTAGAAAAAGATCTTTATAGATTACTAGTGCTATTGATTTTTGTTTTCAACTGTGAACATATAACTGCCCCCCCCCCCAAATTTGATCCAAAGCAAGTACTTCTAGGCTGTTATGTAGATCAGCTGTATTTAACAATTATTTTTTGGTTTGTTTTTTGTCCCCTCTTCATGATGTTAGCTAGGAAAAATACATTTTGTGAAGTAATGATAGTAAATTTGCATAGTTTTGAAAAAGTGYATTGAATTAACCATACCTTTTACTTGCTCATCTGCTATTTTTGTTGTTGTTGTTGTTGTTCCAAACAGTATTTTTACTGGTATGTAGTATTTAGATATAATTGCTAGCATCTGGAAGTAAACCTTGATTTTTATTAYTTTTTTCTGTAGCTGTAATTTGCTATTCGGAGATTCTTCCCTTCAGTCTTAAACTGTCTGTAGATTGTAGTAACATCTAAATGTCTCTGTAGAGTGCAAAATATCTTATAATCCAAGCTGTGCAAAAAAAATGCATAGTAAAAATCAGATGAATTATGGCAGATTTAAATAACTGTTTTCTAGTTTTGTATGCATCTGTTGCTTCACATCATTAAACATAAAGATATATTGAAAGTGACTCAGAGATGGTGCTTCGGTTGATTAATTCCTAAATTGAAGTGGTGACTCCACTCATAATTGATTTTAATGTCTCACCTATGTGGTAATATTAAAGTGTTGGTTTTAATTTAAATACAGGAAGTTTCTTAACTTCTGTAGTTTGAGAAGAAGTTTGAAGACCTCAATCTTTAAAGCTCAAAACCAAGCTATGTAGAATGATTCATAAGACATTTAGATTTAAACTTTTGAAAGTGTCAGTAGTATGATTTTTTCTTTTCTCTCTTCTAACTTAAATGAGAATGGACTTTTTTTTTTTCTGAAGGAACTACACATAATTTCAAGAGTATCTTATACTGTTCCCATCTCAATGTCCCATGTTGTAGCTGGAAATTGTTGCTACTAGCTCATGATGTGTCATCACGGCACCTGTGAACCTACCAAGGAGGGAATGGAGTTGTAGAAAGCCTACCTAAATGGTAACTTTCAATGTGATCTTATTTTTATAATTCTCGTAAAAAAAAATATATATACTTAATTGGCAGTTAGGCAGAATATATTTTAAATAAATTGTTGTGAAAATTGGATTTTTAATGACTTTCACATGGATAACAGCAAAAGGACTCACATAATCCTTTAAAAATTAATCCGTTACCTTTTATATGGAGAGTCAGTGATTTAACTTGGAACAGTGAGACATTACAGTTTTTAAATACTATGACCTATTAATTTTTAATAGAGATTGACTTKAAGTTACTTTCTTCTTCTCTTGATACCACAAATGAGGCCTACTGAGTTTCAAAAAGAATGCATTAAAAATGTTRTGGGTTTTCTTTTGTGCTACTAAACAGTTAATCATTATGTCTGTTTTAGAAATGAATCAACTTGAGTCTAATTAGATGTAATGGCTGAAGCTGCTTTTAATTTCCTTTCTGCTTAATGCCTCAACTGACAGAAAATAATAGAAAAAATACTGCCTCATAATATTTTGTGTACAACTTTATACACAAACACATGCATGCTTGCATTATGTCTGCTGGTTGGTGCCCTTATTATGCCCTTATTATACATTATAATTTTAAACCTGTTAGTTCCAATGTTCTATATGAAAATTGTCATCCCAGCTGCTGATTTCTCTCTTCAGAAGTTGTGCATCTTAACTCATTCTTCCTGATGAGTGACATAATTTTATACTTTTTCAGACAGCCTCAATTTTATCTCCTTACTTCCAACTATTTAAAAATGAATAAACAGAAAAGTCTGTTTCTCTGGAAGCAGGTTGATTAATTCATAGGACTTCGTGTTTTTCTGAGTGTTATCTTATTTGCATTTTTTTTTTGGAGATACAAAGTTCATAAATCAAAGTCGGAAGTATTCTCACAGCTGCAGACCAACCTACTGTTCTGAAAAGAGCTGTTGCCATTTGCTAAAACCATTACAGAGGAAATGGGGAGATGGGCTTGGAAATGTTTTCTTTCTTCCTGTCTGGATTATTTTAGCCTTGCTGTGCTTTACCTTTTCTAAGCTGCCGTTCACCAAGTCGRTAACTTCAGCTAGTGACAGAGGAAACTGGAAGCTGCTTTTACATGGCAGTAGATGTAATACATTGTGAAGTTTAGTCTCAGCCRCCTATTTTTGTAATCTCAGGCCCTCTTGCATATCCAGCTTTATCTGATGACTTTGTGTGCATGCTGAATGAAGTGAGAGAGGGCATGTAKCTTTGTGGAACTGAGATAAACTTAATTTATTGGTAGAGAAGGAATCCTTAAATGTAATACTCTTGAGAAGAATCTGAATGGTTACAGAGCGCATTGTTTTTTACGTTGTTTGGTACTTAGTGATACGAAAACGAATTTAAGCAGTGTGAGCATCATTATGCCACTTCAGTTTTTATTGGGGGGGGAGGAAGGTCTCTGTACAGTAGGCACTGGCATGAAGGCTAAGGTGGCAGATGTCAATTTTTAACGAAATAGCTTTTCATTAAGTTTTTAGGAACTCTAGAAATGGGAAATTTAATGTGCAGTGGCAGTCACTAATAGATTTCACTGTCAATCTACTCTGGCTGGAGAATTGCTTTTCTTTTTACTCCTTTTATCGCAGGAAGGAATTCCTGTGGCTAGTAGTTATGGAGATACTGGCTCAGGAAGCTCTTGACTTGTAAATGTTTGGAAGCCTCCCTATTTTTATGCACTTCCTCGGGTAGTTTTTTTTGTTTTGTTTTGCTTTTGAATTCTCACTACTGTTAACAGAATACTGAACTTCTGGTCCAAACCACTACAGCCTCTTGGTCTAAACCACTACAGCCACTTGTATGCTCTTCTAATATTATTGCCCATTTGTGTCCAGGCCCTGGGGGCACCCCAGCCCTCCCTGTCCCTGCGCAGCCCCAGGCCCCCATTTCAGCCCAGCCCGAGGCCATCGGTCCCTGCTCCGCCGTGCCGCAGGGGTGCCAGGCTCCAGCCTGCCCTGGCCAGTGGGGGTGACTGATGGCTGGGGCTGCCCCAYGTGGGATGAGCCCTGGCCAGTGTCAGCCCCACGGAGTCCTCAACAGTTCAAACAGAAGAGGATGGAGAAGGATGTGTGATACCGATTTGTTTATCCTTTCAACAGTTCTTTTTACATTGGCCAGTATCAGTTATCACTGACTGAGAGTAAACACCTTAGTTCTTGCGTGTTTTGCAAATGCTGACTACTAGGTTCAAACTGGTGTCCTCAACGAAGGTGAACTGGTGCGATGAACTTAAATTATAATGCGAAGTCGTAACTCGCAGCAACCATAAGTGTTTTGTGGGAGGTGGTATGAGCATGTTACAGCGAGGCTGTAGAGGTCAGGTGAACAAGCTCCTCCACATCAGGTGCCCTATTACAGGGCTGTTTAGATGTATCTTGCACCTAGAATCGGATTCTGAGGAGGCCGTGGCAGAAATCTGGGCTAGATGAGGATGGGCCAGAGGCAAGGCGGATGAACTGAACTTTCTGAGAGGTGGAACGTCTGTGGTCCTCTTCTGAGGAGTTTGACCACCAAAACAGATAGGAAAAGTGTAGTTTAGCAGGAGACAATCCACGTAAGAGATAAAAAATACTTAGGCTCTAACTGCAGAAAGACTTTGATCGGAGTTCACACTGTGTTAAGACATAATGAAATTGAATCACGTGGCATGAAGCCTGGAGGCTTTTGGTTGATGTTTAGTTAAATATTGACTAGCTGTYGTACGTTTTTATATTTCCATTTTTTGTTTGTTTCTCCCACCTTTTGCTGCTTTACTAGCAGTAGCCTTTTTTGCAGATCTGAATATACAAATTCTGCGTTAATTTATTTTGGGCATTTACTTACCAAGGCTTAGCAAGAATAACCGGTATTCTGTGCAATGGAACAAATAAAATAAATCCACAGAAGACAGAAAAGCTGTTGTTTTGAAATGTCATTAAATGGTGCCAGGCACCCTTAAGAAAAATCTTACAAAAATACATTTGAAACAAAATCTCATCTTCCATTAATACTTTGGAATGTGAAAGCACATCATGGCAGTTTTCTGCTTACACAAGGCTGAGTTTAGAGACGTACATTGATGTTAAATGCTTTTTGAGAAGACTGATCAGAAGAACCAGGTTTTGATGTTTAGAAGTTGTTCTTTCTAAGCTAATGGTGATCTAGTTATGAAGAATGTGGTTTGGCAATGCTGACAAAATCTCTATCTGTAAATAAGATGTTTAGATTAGCTGTGATTCATAGCACTTATCATGAATAATGACTGTGAAGAATCATACTGCTATTTTTTTATCTTCAGCTTCTGGATTACAGGAATACAGTACATCAGCATAAATAAACTTTTTTAAAGTGCATTTAATAAATAAATAAACTTAATTAATTAACAAATAAATAAAACATTGACTGAGCTTAGATTTCAGGCTGAAGTTAATTGCTTCATCTTCATTGAAGGCTTTGATCCATTTCTTCAATAGTAGACCTGGAAAACATTTGAACAGAAGCAATAGACTTGAGCACAGCTAGAACTGTGTTGAGCTTAGGGAATATATTAGAAAGATGCACAATAATATTTTCCCCAGAGAATGTAGTTAATGTGAAATAGAGCACAGTGAAATGCTAGAGTAATCGGTATTTCAGTTTACACTTTCTTCATGTCAAATTGTTAATCTGTTTTTTTAGCGTCAGAGTGAGAATTAACTAACAGGTTATCATTGAAGAGGGAAAATTGCTGATGTTTAAGTGTCCCAGGAATCTCTGTGCCAGTGGATCCAGTGGCACAGCTGGAATTGTCAGTCTTTGTACCAGTTGCAGTCACAGTCATGAACAAAAGCTCAGGGCAAGTGGGATCTTGTTTCTTCTCTGCAGCATCCCTGTCATCTAGCTCTGTGGTCAGGCTTGTTCACCTGATGTTTTAAGGCAGATGAAGGTCCTAAAGTATATGTGAAAATCAACCCCTTGCTGCATAAGTAATGACATATATAATTTTTTCTAAAATATTCTTGAAAATTTTAAAATTAGTAATGTTTATGAAAATTGTGTTTTCCTTTGTCTAAAATATGGCTTTTAAATACTTTTATCTTGTAGCCATGCAAAAGTTCTGCTTTGCTTGTAATATATCTAAAGCTGGTTAAACCGCCAGTGTGATAATACAGTTCAGATATTTGGAAATAGTACTGCCACTTCATGGTTTTATTCTTGGAGGAAAAAGATAACGTCTTTTGGAACWAAGCAGCATTTAACACTACTCTAATTTTAACTAATTACAGAAGAGCATTCTTATGAAAATAATGTGCCTGTGTTTTAGATGCTTTGCATATTAGGAGATGATGAGGTTAAAGATGCTAATTTTCTGCTTTGATGCCAATTTTCTGCTTTAATACCACCTGGAGTTTTTGCAAGTCCATGCAAGTAGCATGATGCTACTTTGTAATGAAACCAAATATTCATTTTCCATTATAAAATTATGTATGTTAGTATGTTTTGGTTTCTTTCCAGGAATTTCACATCAGCACTATTGTTGTAGTCTCTTTGACTTTCAGTGTAGGGTAGACTCATTTTTCCTGGTATAGTGTTACAGCCTTTTCCATCACAAGCTGCTCTGTTTTCTCTCATAGCATCAGCAGAAAAAGATGCAATCAAGAGTACCTACTCCAAAGTAATGGATGCATATGGGCTCTTGGGTGTGCTAAGACTAAACCTTGGTGAGTAAACTATTTTAAATTTTAATTTTTAAATTGTGAAAGGAAATACTGGTGACCCTGTGAAACTGCACAGCACAGAATCTTCAGACAGGAACTCTGTGTTCCTGTATTATTTTTCATCTTTGTATTTGTACTTGCAAATTGGAGCACTGCCAGAAATGTGGGCATAGACGAAAAAATAACTTCCATTTTCACAATCCCTATTATTTTCAGCATAGTTTCTTCTATTTTTATTTCCTTACTTCCATAGAATTTGAGAATGGCTTCTTGGTGTTTTTTTTCTCTTTGCACTTATTTTGGCCAAATTGAGATCAGGTCGTGGGCATTTAAGAATATAAATGCATCAACATCACACTCCACTATGATTTACTCTGTTACCTGTGCATTTTTTGGTTTTACAGGAGACACGTTGTTACATTATCTGGTTCTGGTAACTGGATGCATGTCTGTGGGAAAGATTCAAGATTCTGAAGTTTTTCGAGTTACTTCTACTGAGTTCATATCATTACGAACTGATCCAGCAGATGAAGATCGTATTTCAGAAGTGCGCAAAGTTTTGAACTCAGGAAACTTCTATTTTGCATGGTCTGCAACTGGTGTCAGTTTAGATCTTAGTCTCAATGCTCATCGCAGCATGCAAGAGCACACCACTGACAATAGGTTTTTCTGGTGAGTTCACTATGTGTTTTGTCAGACATGGTATAAAATATTTCACACCTGTACAAACTAATCTATGACAAGTTTTGATCCTTGTTTTTATCAGCCCTTAGATGTGTATCTTTGTCCCACAGATGCTGATTAGCTACAGCTGCATTCTTATAACTCCAAGGATTATTTAATCTAAGGTTTTAATCTAAGGTTTACTTTATCTAAGGAAAAAAAAATGATTGTAGTTATAACATTTTCAGGACCACTTGGAGTTTCTTTATTGTAAGAAGCAGACTTTTACTGCTTATGATATACTTCGATCTGAACAGTCATCATAATGTTATATTTCAGCTTTTGTGTCTCTCAATTCTGCATAAAATATGCAAAATTTTAAAGAGTAATTAATGTAGTATTGAAGTTTTAAAGGAAATTTTAATCATCCGAGCAGTCTGGATTTTAAAACAGTGTGGTATTTATATGTTAGAGAACCCATTTGAAAACTATATATCAAAAGACTTAAAGTTTTATTGCACAGATAATTATACTATCTCTTTACAAAATATTTTTGTATATAGATTTTCACACAGAGAATTTTTGATAAAAGAAATATTACTGTTTCTGCCAAAAGGCAGCATAGTTAATGTCCATGATGCATACTGTCATTTAGGAAGGGTGAACAAATCATGTTGTTTGCCTTTGTTAAAAGCCTAGTATTTGTCTCTGACCCTTGGGAAGGTTTTGAAGGCTTGAGATTACATTCTTTGAACAGGTGAAAAGCTACCAGTGACCCCGTCTGCTGTTCAATATGCAGGACATCAAAACAGCTCTGGGATACATGTCCATAGACTGTTTGCCACTATTTTGATCAGATGAGGAGTAGGCTCAGATTGCTATATAAGGCTAAGTAATGTATATCAAGACAAAGAAGAAGCTCTGGTCTTCAGAGATGGTTCTATTTGTGACGTGGATTTAGAGGAGCTCTGGCTGAGAACTTAACTGTTTGCCTCTCTGCCTCTGGGAGGAGACTGGACTCCATTGGCTGATCTATTGCAAGGCTTAATGTGATGATGGCTGCTGATCCTATTCAGGTCAGCTGGGCCTTACATTTTGTCCCAAATCCTAAAACTTTAAGTTACCTGACTTTTGTTCAGAAAGGATCAGTCCTAACACATGGTAGATGGAGAATGTAGATGAAGTGTCAAGATGAGGACATGTTAACACTAAAAGTTAGTAACAGAAAGTATTCTCCTTGGGCATTTCATTAATCTTGCTTGGTCTTTTCCTGTAGAAAAGTTCCGTTCTCAAATTGCCCAGGGAAGAATACTGTTTGCTTTCTCAGTCTCAGATTGTAATGTATCTATGTACTTTTCTGTAAAATTAATGCATATTTGATCAAAAGGATTTGAAACTTCATTAGTGAATGTATTTAAAGTAGATGAGTTGTTTGGTAAATTGCAGGTGTATTTTTTTTATTTTTAAATCAGAAGTTTAGAGTGAAAAGAACGAGATCAAAATTAATACCTTCAACTTTTAGATTAAATATGCTATTTGCATTTATGATAGAATTCTATGGGCAGTGACAAAACCAGATGTCTTGCTAGAGTTTACTTTTCGTTGCTATACAGAAAACTTTACTTCCTTTTTAGATAAGTGAATGTTTTCATAGAAGATGAGAAGCCAAACAAGAAATAGAGTGAGTTTAAAAAATAACACAAAACCCAAACTTTAATCGCTCACTTACTACAATGTTAATTGGTGCTACTTAATATACAGGTATATCCAGTTTGTGGATCTTTCTTTCATTTGAGCAGAGATGGGCATTAGGATAGTTTATACACATTATGTAATGTACCAGCACTTAACCATGAAACTGGTATTTACAGAAATTTGAAAATCACTTGATTATACATGCATTCCTGAACGCTTGACTGTGCAAGAGGAGTCACTGATACATTGTGGTGATGTATAATAATATATATATATATATATATATATATGTGTGTTTGCAGTAACTTTTTTTCTAGTTTTATTTTTAGTTGGTATGTTGTCTAGCACAAAATGACCCCATAACTGGAATTCTGGCTTTATTTTCCTAGAGTGTGTAATCTTTGCTTCTCAAAGCAAGACTGAGTGAAAAAATATAAACAAACTTGGAGTATTGCATTTTGCTGGGTAAAGAACAGGAGTCTATGTGATTTATTTTTTTAAGATCATTAAAATTCATGGCTGCACCCATATTCTCACTGTGCAAACTATCCTATTTTATTGTAAACTATGCTATTTTAAATATGTGCAAATAAGTTTTGTCATAAAACACTGACATGCATATTTACCTTTTCTTATTTGTAGTAGCAGGTATAAGAAGTCAATAGCTATCTTGATAAGTTGAACTGTGCTTTATTTCCTTTAAGTAATCTTTCCCCCCCCCCATAGGAACCAATCACTGCATTTACATCTGAAGCACTATGGTGTGAACTGTGATGACTGGTTATTACGTCTCATGTGTGGAGGAGTGGAGATAAGGACAATTTATGCAGCTCACAAGCAGGCAAAGGCTTGTCTTATTTCACGACTAAGCTGTGAACGAGCTGGGACCAGGTTTAATGTCCGGGGAACAAATGATGATGGTCATGTTGCAAATTTTGTTGAAACAGAGCAGGTATGTTACACCAGAGTTTGCATTGCTTAGCCGATAAACTTAATATGAACAAGAATATGAATTTTGTCCTGAATAATAGGTCATGGGTCATATCCATAACCAGCATATATTGAAATAGTTCCTTTGCTGCTAAATAAAGAATATAAGTGGGTTATATAATTTAATGATCTTGGTTTTCAGCTTTACTTAGGGTAAGGGCACAAATGGATCTGAGTTAATGATCGCTTAACAAGTTGGTATCTGGCAGCTGAATTGCTGCAGGTGACTGCTCTTACTTTTAGCATGAGCTGTAGGTGACTGCACACTCCTTTTAGCCTGAGCTGATTTAAGTAAAAGACCTTAGAAACATAAGCTAAAGAGATTTTGACTAATACATATTACCTTGCAGTTGGGGCAAGCTAAGAGCATTCCTATGGTTACATAGTATGGTTCAGCTGAAAGGTAGTTTTTAAAGCCACTGTAATTCCACTGCATTTGATTGTATATCCTTGCCCTTACTGTACAGAAATACAAGAAGCTATTGATTGTTCTCTGCTGCCCTTTCTTTGTTTACTTCTTACAATAACCTAGTTASCAAGATGTTGTTTCTGCAGCTATATTCTTGCAAGTAAGTATGGTTGGATGACTAACTGACTCTGTGCAAAGCCTGGTTGACTTCAGTAGGATTTTATCCAGGTAGGGGGCTGCTCATGTACATCAAATTTCAGGAGTCTGGACTGCACACTGTTGTTATGGTTTCTCTATTCAAGTTTCCTGTCAGGCTAACATTACTAGATGCCTGTGACGTATCATCCCCCTTAAAGTTTGTTTTTCTGTGTACCTAACAGGCAGCTGTATTTTGGATTCTGGTAAACAAAATCTGTGCATGTGTTCTGGGTAGGTTGCATTGTTATTTTCTGCGCATTGGTCCCTTTTGCGTACATCTCAGGCATAGGCCCTGTTAACTCCTTCACAGAATCAGCTCACTTTTCTTGTCTCCTTTGGTCTTCCGTTTCTCAAGCCATGTCACTAATTTCAACATTTTGGATAATCTCTGTTTATAGTTTAACTGTCCTGAGGCTTGTGATATAAGCAGTAGATGATCTATAGGAAGGTCTTGCCAGATTTTTTTAAAAGTTATTCTTAGCACAGAAGCCATTCAGGCCCAGATAAAGGTTACAGTTTTTTTCTTGGACCTCGTGAATCATGATTCCTTAGAGGAAGGAAAAAAAAAAAAAATTTAGGGAAGAGAACATGTTTTTTAGCTTCTACTGTGGAATATGGAATGTGTAAATATTACTGTATTTAATATGTGTTTAGCTAAGGTTAAAAAACCTAAAAACTCATTTAACTCTCTGATATTAAGAGTATGGGTTTTMTTTTTTCTTTTTCTTTTTTTTTTCTCTACAGGTGATATTTTTAGATGATTCTGTGTCATCTTTCATACAGATTCGAGGATCTGTTCCGTTATTTTGGGAACAGCCAGGCCTGCAGGTAAACAGGATATAGATGTAAAATATACAGATATTTATTATTTGTGGTTCTTAAATGTTTTGCCAGTAGCCTTTAGACTCTTCTCCACTRTAGCCTATCTGAATGAGATTGTCCTTTGGGAGCAAGTTGGTCCTGCAGTTAACTCACCAGGCCTGTTACTCTTGAATGCTATTTTGTCCAACAGCTAAATGTGCTCTTTGTCCATTACTTCTGGATGTTTTGTCTTAGAATTTCTGAGTTTTTTTGTTTATTCTAAATTGCTGCCTTAACTTAAGGGCACCCAAGGAGACTGGTTTCTTTTCAATTCTTGAGTATGAGTTTGTTTAGGAAGTCATTATGGATCAGTCAATAAGCAAAAGTAACTAATATAATTACATCCCAGTTTTCTTGGAAGAGGGATTGTATCAGCATCTATTGCTATTCAGAAGTGTTTAAAAAATTCATGGCTTCACACTGACTTTAGGTTCTTTAAACTAGATATACGAGCATGTTGCAATAGAACCACCAAAGCTTTTCTATACCATTTACCAAAAACACAAAATGATTAGATGCATGACTAAATATTTTAAATCAAAAAAAAAAAAAAATCAGAAAAGGGAAGAGGAATTTAAGTAAAGCTGGTAAAAAGAGTGCACGTCATAAGAAGCAAAATAGGTTTGGGGAAATTCATTTAGGACATGAAATGAATTTTTAGGTCACTTTTGGGAGTAATAGAGATCTTTAAAGAGCAATTAGTCAAAGGAGTGAAGGCAAATAATTTAATGCAATCTTAATGTCATAGGTGGGATCTCATCGTGTCAGAATGTCAAGAGGTTTTGAGGCGAATGCACCGGCTTTTGACAGGTGAAGTGATGTCTTAAATTTTTTTAATGTACTACAAATCACTGATAAGTAATGTTTGTATAACAAGATATATTATTCCAAACAGGAGACTTTTCCTATATGAAAGTGTGATTCAGCATAGCAGAGCAGTTGCCCTGCTATGGGCAACTGGGCAGTTTTTGCAAAGTTCTRCAGGATTGCTTGTGCTCGGGTGTTTTATTGAAAAGTTTGAAGAAAGCTTAAAATGTTTAGCTRAATTGAGAACAAAAATTGTAATATGTTTACATTGAATAATCTGTATTTGTCAACTGTCTAAAATTGAAATTTATATTTTGATTTGCCTGTGGTGATATATTTTAACTTCACAATCCTATGCATTTAACTAAATGTATTTTGTTAAGCAGCATTTTTGGTGCTGTTTTCCTAACTAAATAGCAGTCAACTGTTGTATGCTATTATTCAGTTRTGTTGGTTTGTTTGGCATCACATAATAAAAGGCTTACTGCTGTTAYTAGAGTACCTAGTATATTTCTTTAGTGTATCAGTCAGTTTTCCATGTGTTCATGTTAATTTTCTCTACACCAGAATGAGTGTGGAATTTTTTCTTCTGTTAACAGGCATTTCAGAACACTTAAAAATTTATATGGCAAGCAAATTATTGTAAATTTACTTGGGGCAAAGGAAGGGGAGCACATGCTAAGCAAAGCTTTCCAGGTAATTATGACAATTCTCACACTATGCATACGTTTGGAATTCGCCTCTTTATTCTGAAGCTTTTATGTAGCCTTCAAAAATGAAACAGATATGCTATGCCCTGAAGCAACTATTGCTTGCATTTTAAATTGTATTTATCATTAAGGCACTGCTTAAGGTACAACTTTTAAAAGTTCATTTCATGTTATGTATTTACAATTGGTCTTTGATTATTTGATCTTGGTTAGTTTACTGAAAAATTTTAACAGCAACATAGGTACTATTGAAAATTTTTCAATTATTTTCATGTTTCATACTTGTTACTGGCTTATTTATAAAGGAAATAGTGTTTTCTCTAACTTTGTGAATAGATAAATGATATATGTGCTATTTAGTACTTTGCTGTTTTTTTAAAATTTTCCCTTGGAATTCCTGGATGTATTCCTTAGTATTAACAAAAAAAAAAAAAAAAAATCCCTCAATTTACACTTAAAAGCTACTTCATGATCAAATTGAAATGCTTATTTAGATGCTGTTAACTGTAACTGGCTGTTTTCATGAGTATCTTCCTAAGTAGATAAAAAAAATAACTGCCCTATTGTAGTGAATGCGTGCTGACAGTTTGAGAAGTTCCATTTGAAACAGGGGAACGTTTCAGTAGTCGTATGTTATTTCCCTTTCCCTTTTTCCCTTTCCTGACATGATTGCTCCCAAATGTTTATTAATGACCAATGCAACTCACAACTCTGCCAACAGAGACTGTGTGAGTGCTTCAGGACTTTTGGGGAATATTAGGGGAAGTTTTGCTCAAACCATCCTCTATGGCAAGCTAAGTAACTCGGCTTTGTCTGTAGTAGTTTATGGCACTTTTACTCAGTCCTCATTACTAGCAGGTGTGTCTAAGATGGTGCCAGCTAGTGAAACGGATCTTCAACTTGCACAGCTCTTTGCAAAATGAGGCATTTTGACAATGGAAGAAGACATCCTATAAATACTGTTTTGGTAGCCTTAGTATATGTAGTAGGAAAGAAATTATTTTGATTGTAGTAAGAAAAGAAAAGAAACAGGTAAAATATTAATCTGTTAAAATGATTTTTTTGAACTGTAGTGATAAAAATGTTTTATTTTTTACATAAGAGAAAGCATATAATAATCAAGATCACTAATAAAATGGCTTTAAAAATATTTGTAACATCTTATTTAACTTATGCTACTCTAGATTGTTCATCTGTTGGTATATTTATACCTTTTCCTTCTCTTTTTATATTATCAGAGCCACTTGAAAGCATCTGAACATTCAGCTGATATCAAAATGGTGAATTTTGACTATCATCAAATGGTTAAAGGTGGAAAGGCAGAAAAATTACACAGCGTGCTTAAACCRCAAGTCCAGAAATTCCTAGAATGTGGATTTTTTTATTTTGATGGAAAGGAAGTTAAAAGGTTTGTTTGTATAACTTCTGTGACTTCCTCAAATTAAGTAATGATTCTGTGGTGTTTTTCACCCCTTAGTAAGAATATAAGGGGAAAAAAACCTCTTCCAATTATTTCTGTTAATATATTCTGTTATGATATGCAAGATGATGCTCAGAACTAAAATACGAATTACATACCTTTTTACTTGTTAGGTACACCCACATGGGATGGAAGAATTAGTTATTTTCTCCCTCTTCTTGTGTAACATCATACATATTTTCYGTGGTGATGGAGCATACCAATATCTATTGTATTTTGTTGTGTTGTAAATATTGACTTTCAGCACAGTCTGTTTCRCTAATTTTTTTGGCCTCTGGTTTCTCCATTTGACAGATACAGCTCTCTGAAAATATGAATGCTTCTCGATAGTGGTTTGTGTTAAAATCAACAGTAATGAGTAGTAATACCTTAGTAGTGTAAGATTTTTGTCAAATGTAGATGATTTCCAGAGTCTTTAAAGTAAAGATTATTTTTTSTCATTTTTGAGAACTAGTATTAGACAGGGAATCACTTTCTTGGGACGTATATGCAAAAAATATATGTGAAATGTCCTGGTGCAAAAATAAATAGCTGTTCAGTAGCCTTGTAGACAAAAGTTACTTCTTAATTTTGATCAGYATTCTGTATTTTCTATAATTCACATAAAAAGTATTGCCAAAGTAACTACTTACTCTGATAGTGGTGGAAGACAAGACAAATGCAGTTGAAAGAGATRCATTTTAGCAGCTGATATATGCCTTAAGTCACACAATTCTAGTTGTACAAAAATACTTTTAGTTCTAACTTTTATTAAAGAAGAAAATTTTTGTGTGTTACTTCCAGAAGTATTGAGGCTAGAGATGGACGTTAACCAGTGCTGTTGCAATTGTAAATTAACTTGATACCAGAATTTTGAGGCTCTGTTACTGTTGTCATAGCTGGGAGGCATGTTTTGTAATCTGCTGTGTATTGCCTGGTCCTACTTCATTGTACTTTCATCCTCATTTTCCCCATGCCTCTTTCAAGAGCAAATGTTAGGTTCATCTCACCAGGGAGAGGGAAGCAAAGCTGGCAATAGGCAACRTTCCTGTTTTGCGTTCTCCCTCCTTTTAACTAATGCCAGAGCAAAGGTGCTGAGCAAGGGGATTGTGCCAGGGCCTGGCTTCATCTCCTGGTGGAGCGAGAGAGGAGAAGAGGGCTCCAGKGCCACTCTGTGCACTGGCCATGGGCTTAAATCCCCCAGGGGCAGGCCTTAGCTAGACCTGAGTGAGGGTGGATCTGRTGGGAGGGTAGTTAAGAGATGCAGATTTCCACCTTCGTCTCAAAAACCTCACTGACCTTTCTGTAAGAGCTTTAGAAGTGTTTTGGCACTTTGTGATTGGAGTATAGCTTTTGGTCTTAACAGAGATTCAAATAATATCATCACTTGTCTAAAAGACTGGTAACAGGTAAGACTGACAAGTAAAATAGGCYATGACTTGTGATGGCTTTAGGAATTGCATTAATAAAAGGTCTAGTGACAATTCTTATAAGTTTGCAGTGCTTCTCTTTTGAAGAATGTAAATTTTTCTTCTAATATGGATAGCAAGTTGTTTTATATTTCAAATGAAATACAGAGATAGTATTGAAGGAAGATTCTTCAAAATCATCTTGGCAAACATTGTTCAAAACCTCCCACATTTTCTTGATTAAACCTCCAAGCAGTGTAGATATGAGGAAACCCTGCTTACTTAACTGGGCAAAGCGTGTAGTGGGAATGATGAAAGACAGAAAAGCTGTGAATCACTGAAAGAGCCCTCAAAGGTTTATCTTCGTGGCTAGGCAAGGAGAACATGAGAATTGCTTAATATGATTACTSTGACAACTTTTTAATTAATGGGCTTCTGGCAAACAAAGGGGAGCAGTTAAGAGTGCCTGAGCATCTTTCAAACTGGGAGAGGCAGGCTTATTTTTCGTTTTCATTTGGGGATGAAAGAGAAAGTAATGAGGAGTTGAAATTGGCTTTAATTTTATCACAAATTCTTGTTATTTTTATTTTAGCTAAACAAATCAAAGAACTGTCCTAATAATTTTTTTTTTATTTTTGTTCTAACTAAGAGTAAGTGCCTCTGAAATTCTTGGAAGATGTGTTAGTTGGATTGTTTGGAAAGAATTCTTAATCCTGTGTAGTACTTTCATCTAGCAAAGTCAGAAAATGAGGAAAAACTGAAGAGAGACTGGCTTTATTGCAGAAAATAAATTAGTTTTGTATAGTGAACACTGCTAAATTCACTGCTGCTTCTGAAGCTAACCCTCCATTGCTGATGCATTTATAAACATACTTACGATGACATTGCRGTGACAATATCCTGATTTACTATTWTGGTTCAGATCTTGATGTCCCTGCCTTTGATGATGATATGCGTGCTGAATGAGTTATTTCATTTTTTTTTCTCTCTCTCTCTTGTTGTACTTGGCACAGATCTCAAAGTGGTACTGTCAGAACAAATTGCTTGGATTGTCTGGATAGAACAAACAGCGTGCAGGCTTTCTTTGGCTTAGAGGTAGGAAAAATAACATGGATTTCCAGACAGAGAATCTGGACTGTTCCTGATATTTCTGTAAGAGTTATATTGTAAAATTAGCATTATCTTCCATATGAGAGATGAATTCAAGTGCATTGTAGATGGCAGTGTGATTTATAGAGTGACACTGTCATTCAGTGGGTGACCAAATCTTGGTAGTTTGGAGAAGCTATGTAGTAATTATAGTTACACAGTAGTCATGTAACATTAAAAATGCTTCATCCTTTCTTAGATGTCAGTTTCTTCTGTCTGTGAGGTTCAGGTTTGCAAATCCAGAGGRGGTAGTAGTGTTGCTGTCCTTCACAAAAACACTTGAGGCCCTTGACRATAACCCCTTTAGAAGAAGTTCCTCAGAACGTAGTGGGATTACTGTTCTCAGTATCTGCTGGTGCTGTCTGTTTTTTCACGGCGTTATGCTGTGAGTTCTTGGTGAGAGAATTTGTGGTTGAGGCTTTGGTCAAACTCAAATTCTGTACTTGGAAATTAATTGTGCAATTCAGYCCTTCTGTGGGGTTGTTCTTCAGTGTATTGGCTTGCATTTGAAACAAAGCTTCTAGCCTACAGGCTTATAAAGCAGAGGTTGAATGTGTGAACCTGATTGGAGTTGATGGAGTAACATGGTACGGATTTTTCAGGCAGACAGAAAGAAGAGCACTCAAATTTTTGACAGCTCCACTCATCTTAATAAATTTTGACTCCCGAAGATAAAATCTGTAAAATGTTTAAAAACRCAATATTGAGTGCTGTAAAATTAAGCTAAGTAAAAGAATTGTCCTGTTATTATTCTGAATTTTATTTAAATTAAAACTCTCCTCTCTCAACATCTATGGGAAGAATTTCTGATAGAACTGCAAAATCCGTGGGCTATAGAACAAGCATATTTCTAACTCTGGAATGTGTAGTGCTTTGCTACTGCATTTACCTATTGAAAACTGTTGCCAATTCAATGGTGTGTTAGTGAAATGAAATACTGAGCTGTTTACCCTTATGTTATATATTATATTAAATTGTCATATATTATATTATCAATTATGTTATATATTAAATAGTGTAAWTTTTTTTCTCTTAGTATTCAACATCAATACATGTAAGAGCAGATACAAACACAATTTGASAGATGTAAAGCTCTTTTTCAGTATTTCAGCTCTATCTGTCCTGCAAAGGGTCGCACCTTTTAATTCCTAAAATTAAGAAAAAGAGCTCATGTCTCCTAGTACATGCTAATTATATACTTTTTTTTTGTGGGATTTAGAATTTTTATTCTTTTCTTTCTTTCACTGTCYGTGGAAAAGAGTAGCTGAAAGTTTTGAAAATCCCACAACATCGTATTACATTATGTGACTCAGATATCTGTCCATCTTTATTGACTTTGCCATAGGAAAGATAGATGATAACCTTAAAGTCGTTCCTGATCCTAAATGTGTTTACCAGAGTTTAACAGTTTGTTATACAGGCACAAAGACAAATCTTTGTACGTACTTAACTCAAATGGCAAATTTAGCTTTACAGGTCGAAATTTTGCTTTCTCCTGCATTTTTAGAATAGGCTTAAAGACGCAAATTTCTTTTAGAGTGGATGTGTCAAACTCTTCATTGGTGAGAGCAAAATTTGGATTTCAGCTAAAATGAGAGCTAGAAATGCAAAACTCATTAATAAGAAAAATTTKAAGTCCTCATCAGCTGCTTGTTTACTTTTAAAATTGTATTTAAATGAGACATAATAAGTTCTTAGTCTTTTTGTTTTTTAAATGTGACAGATGCTCTTTTGACATACCAAGTATTGAACTGTGGATGATGAGYTAGAAATGAAGAAACCTATTTGTGAAGCTTCTTTTTTTTATTTCTACTTAATTTCATCTGCATGTTTCCTTTTTTTTTATCAATTCCTACCTAACCTTCAGAATTTTGTCTTTGCCTGCCTTAATCATTTTAGGCTCATTTTTCTTACCATTGAGCAGGAGGTTTTAAAGATTATTAAAAATACTTGAAAATAACTTTTTATTTGTTTTTAATTTTTAGTGTTTACTTTCTGTATTTTGTCTGTAGCCACAAATCATAGAAATTTACTTGAAGCTTTTTAAAAAATTATTATTTCATAAACTGGGATTTTAAGAAAAGAGTAATATTGCATTTCTACACCCATGACCATAATGCTGCATTTAAACATGTAGAATGCATTGTGGAGAACCTATTTGGTTAATACTGATTGTAAGGGTGAAGATTGCAGTCTGTCAGAAAAAAATTAAGTGCAAGTATAGAATGAATGACAAAAGCCATTGCTGTTTCTGTCATTATCACAGAGCTCTGTTTCTCTTGCATTTTGAAAATAGAGATTAATGTTTGATATTATGCTTTTTTTTGGAAAGAGCATGAACTATTGTAATTCTAAATTAAGTGGGAAGACTTGAGAGCCAAAAATAACTTACGTTGTAACTATAGAATTTTTAGATAAAAATATTCACAGATCAGTTATGTAATTATTTCCTTGTATTGCTGTCTGTCTTCTAAAAGATGATGATGCTGGTGCTAAAATCGTATGTATGATGCAGCTTTATAAGCATGGCATGGTGTCAGTTTCTTCAGATTTATATATATAAACCAATGTTTGTGTGTGTATTTGCTGCGAAAAAAGTGATGTACTGTTAATAAATACGTTTAAAGATTTTTTTATTTTGCAAATGTTGCCTTCATCTATTGCAGATGCTGACAAAACAGTTGGAGGTATTAGGATTAGCTGAGAAGCCTCAGTTGGTTACTCGCTTTCAGGAAGTTTTCCGATCCATGTGGTCTGTTAATGGTGATTCTGTCAGTAAAATATATGCTGGAACTGGAGCCCTTGAAGGAAAAGCGAAGGTAATGTACATTTTAATAAAAGTTTTAGGCATATTCAGTTGGTTTTTTTGCCATGAGTAAAATAATTAAAAGATCTTTTTTAAATTTTGCTTGCGGTGTAACTCTGAAAAGACAAAATACATTTAATGTGAAAATGTTCATTATGTTGATAATCAGATATTGTTTCAGTACATATTTTTTTTAACTATGCTCATGCTCATGCTTCCTAGATAGGGAAGCCCTTTCTATAGGAAAGGATGAGGCTCAAAACACTGAGGTCTTCGCATCACAGCTCTTAAAAACGTATATTCAAATCAACTTTATTTTACTTGAATATTYTCAGTTTCCTGTCTATACTTTTGCCTTCTATTTCGGTTTCACTTAGTATATCTCCTTTCTTTTAAAATATACTTCTCTGGACGTTATTGTTCCAGTTTTTAGTATTTATTGACTGTTAATTTTAACAGGTCATAGTTTGGTGATTTCTAATTTAGCTCTTCCAACTATTTCTTTCTAGTTTTACAATTACTGGGGGGGACAAATTGCATTTTTTCCTTCCTCTGTAGTGCTATGATAACAAATAATTCTGTAGTACATTTGCAAAGTAATGCTGTGTTTCTGTTCAGCTTTTCCTTCTCAGTGCCTGAGTAGTTCAGATTTTCTAATACTGTCTTTATTTTTCTTTTAACAATGTTGGGGGGTTTTCCCATAATTCTCCTTCTTATCAGGTAATATCTGTCAAGAAAGACAGATGTTGAACTGTAGCAATTTTTGCCCTTACTTCCATCAAGAATTTCTTTTCATACAATTCTGTATCTTCAAGAATACTGTCTTTCATTCCCTGATCTCCATTCTTTTAATTTAGTTAGATAATATTTAGTTATAGTTGACTATTTTTTTCCATCATTTATGTAAACCATAATATCAAGATCCTTCTCTGCATATGTAGGAGGCATCACAGTAAGCTRCATAAAAAGAAAACAAGTAAATGGACTTGTTGCTTATTCTGCCCTTGATTGGTGCATGCAAGACCCTTTCATCTGGGAGTTGCTTGTGTAGAGTGGAATTTAGCTAAAGACATTTAGTTTTATTTTCTTATAAAAATGTCRCCCAGACCCTTGGGAAAGTTACAGTAAGTATTTTGTGGGGCATTTCCCCTTCTYCTAACTTTTTTTTCTTTTAATCTTACTGGTTTCTTTTCCGAAATTAATACTTCCTTGTCATCCGTTTGACTATTTAAATTTTTTCTTTGTAAAATATGTTTAGTATATTTACACTTACATTTTAATGTGTGAAATACACAGCATATTTACGTGCTGTTCTTTTGTAATGATCCAGAGTAGTCTGTCCTTGTCCATAATATTCCTTATAAAACTGTTAATGAGTTCCGAGTCCCACTTTTCAAATATAGCATTGCTGGTAAAGATCAATYTATTCCAAAAGGATCTTTGGTACTTGCAAAGCCATATAATGAGTGCTGTTTTTCAGTGAAACTTGTACAGGTCCACTACTCAGTATCTGCATCAAGACTATGCTAATATATTTTRAAGTGTAGTTTTTAAGTGGTGGTTTTCATCTTCCAAATGGGAAGTTCAATATTTGAAATTCTTCCAATTCTTGCTTGTCAATTTGATTTYTGAAGCAAGAGTACTTGGAAGTAAAAATATTGAAATTTAGGATATGAGAGAAAAATAATTTTAAATGTATTAATATACATTTCTATGTTGAAAAACAGTCCATTTTTAAGAATTACAATATTCATTACATCTAACTCCTTAACTGCTCTTTCTTCTGCTTTCTCTGGGTTCCTTTCAATAAATTGCCTGATATGTGAATGGTGAGTTTGTTTTTTGGATCATGTCATAAATTGTATATTGTCTGATAGAAAGGAAGCAGCATCCTATTGAAATTCTGTTGTAATGGTATGCTCCCCAGCACTTCATCCACACTGTCTTCCAAAAATCATGCTGCCAGTTGTCTACTACTAATACTTGACAAAGGAGTAGTTTTTTGTTATTTAGTATGCTTCATGGAACTAAATGTTGGGGGGGGGGTTAAGCTTTTTTCTTCTTTTTGCTATGCGTTTAAGAGACCTTCATGAATAATTCAAGCTGTAAACTTAGAGTATTTTCTAAAATAATATGATACRATGCAGCATCCCTGATGGAGTGTGGTCTATGTTTCATGTACGTGCAGATATTAATAGCATGTGTTTACACACCGCTTACAGGCAGAATATGCTTATGTATGCACCATAAGACACAATGACCCATGCGATCGATAAAATGTCTTTGTGCCTCTGAAATCATGGTCTGTGCTACTTACGCAGGTTAACACTGCTGCTTTATGAACCGTGTGTGAGACTGCATGACATGTTCATTACGTTATCCCGTAGGGGTCTGATGCCCAGAGAGTATCTAGTAGCAGTACATCTTTTGGAGATTCCTTTTTAGTTCAGGTAGTAGGACAGTATTCTTTCAGAGCACTAGTTYATTGTGCCACTCTTGTGCAGTATGTGCAATGACAGTGATATTTGTATGTATGTAGTCCTGGATCAGTGTATATGTTCCTTCTGCGATACTGCATGAGACTTGCATGTTATTTTCAAAAGTTACTGGGACATCTCTTTCTAAATGTGGATTTTTCAGAATATGAATTCTGAACAGATATGTTCATATGTGCATATACATATTTATGTATCATGACATTGGACTTCAGTGCTTGTTCATCTCTCACTATTTGGGGGAAGACTCAATCTCGTATCATGGTCTAAACATGGCACAATATGAATTTAATTTTTGAACTCCAAAGATTTRGAGAAAAAAAAACTTGTTCCCCTCCCAACAGTACTTTTTAAAAATTTAAATAATTTAAACTGGAGTAATTTGGTCTCTAAATGTGCCTTGAAKGCATTACTGCGTTGTTTAGCATATGAGAAAAAAAGTATATTTAGTACASTAAGCTCAGCAGACTTTTAGATAACACTTAAGGAAGGAAATTGCTATAGGTTTTAGAAGTTTTAGAATTATTAATGCAATTTACAGATATGTTAATGAATATTGCCATTGTTTGTGAGTGATGTCCAACATAAAATATTTTATACGTATTCCTCCCTAACAGGCTGGAAAGCTGAAGGATGGTGCTCGTTCTGTGACCAGAACGATTCAAAATAACTTTTTTGATAGCTCCAAGCAGGAGGCCATTGATGTTTTGTTATTGGGAAATACCCTAAATAGTGATTTAGCAGATAAAGCACGGGCTCTGTTAACCACCAGCAGTTTACGCGGTATGTGTCTTTCAGGATTTTAATCTGTCTGATAACTATTTGGTGTAAGAAAGTTGTATGGGCTCTGTTTTCAAAGTAACGCTGGAAAGTATAAATGCTATTTTATATAGTCTGTTGGCTTATTAAAAGAAAAAGGTTACTTCTGCTTTACTAATATTGCTAAGCTAACCTACAGTAGTTTCTTTGATATTTATATTTTGGTAATGTCTGATGGTATAATAGGTATGGAGCATATTTGTCAACTTTACAGGAGGTAGTTATTAGGCATGTTTTGTTGAGTTTTTCCATCCATTTGTAGGAAGTGTTAATCATGACAATTACATGATAAATTTGGGGGGAAAAAATGTCATGGCATTATGCTTTTTGGATTGCTTGCTAGATCTTCCTTAATTTCATCTGTCATGTTGGTGAAGAAAATTCTCACTGCATTGTYAAAGTAGATGCAAAACACCTTTTTATTTTTTTCCTCAAGCTTGAYGTAAAAAAGCTAGTATTTATCCTGATTTTGGTTTCTAAAGAACTGARGAACATGAGGGGCTTTGATGATGGAAGAAAATTTAAGATAACTAGAGCTGCCAGAAAATTCCTAATGAGTGGTTTTCCATCACAGGATTCCTTTTGTGAAAAGGAAACTTTCCAAGGAGTGTGTGCACCAGTTTAAATCACTGAAGTTTGTCAGACTRTGGGTGAAAATTTATGTCAAAATCAGCGAGAGATTTCACTAAGAATGTTTGTAAGATTTGGGCAGTTCAGTTATATGAATAAAGTTCASCTAATCAATGAATAAGCCAGATGTTTGACTCTGTACTCACCTGGGATATAACAGATATGGCAATTCCTGGGCAAAGAAGGAACTTAAATTTGAGCCTTCTCTCCAAGATCCAYGTCATAGTGTCCTAAATTCTGGGTTATTGCTAATTTGGGAATGAAAGATGTTTTAAACCTTTCCTCTTCTTACCCTCTGATATTTCTCAACCCAGAATAGGAAAAATATGTTAAAACTTCAGTGCAAACCTGACACAGGAAAAAAAAATCTTGCCTGATTCTGGTCTTCATCTTATGGYTATTTATTTATTATGTGGAGCCCCAAAGCTTTTCCTCTTATTTTCTTACAACAAGATTTCAGGTTATTGTAACTTTTCTTGCTTCTGAAGCCTGTTATATCATCCTTACCTCAGAATTAGTTAAGTCCTTCTTATTTCTTCYCACTTTTTCTGTGAATGCAAGTTGTCCTTTCAATATTTGCAGCTCCTGTCAGCTGAGGAACAGTAGTTTCTCTTCTCTGGACATGATATTTTTGCACTGTTCACTGTTGTGAATAATTAGATACACTTAGTCTCTTCATGTGAAATTCTATTATTAAAAAAGTGAGAAAGGAGAGTATTTAATGACTTGTGGAGCTTTTTAGGTCTTGCAACATAAGAGGTGCTTTAACTGATTCAAACAATTATGCATAATAAGTTATGTATSTAAGAGCATATATCTTCTCATAGTACTAAAGATTTTTTTTTWAAAAAAACTGCTTATTTGACTAATTTCTTCTTGTTTCCTTCTTACTGCATCCGTAGTTTCAGAGCAGTCATTACAATCAGGTATAGTATAGTAAATTGAGCTGTAAATATCTGAGCAGCTATTGTTCTCTGGTTTTTTCTTATGTCCTTGTTTGCATATGTTTGGTGCTGGGCTCACATTTTCCTAGTATTATTTGGACCTTGTACTCCTTTGCCATAAAATTCTTTAATACAAGAAAAACTRTGAAAAAGTGGAAAATGTTGGAATTATGCTGGTGTGTGAATTATGAAAAGAGATAACAAATACTTTGGTTTTTATTTTTGCAAATATTCTTACTGCAGAGGAATTTACTTTTTTATCTTTTTGGGGAGCTGGTTTTGGATTTTGTAATTTAATCTAATTTGCCTTTATAAGGATCTGACTGCTTATGTTCTTGCATAAAATTGCCTTAATTCACATCTCCCAGTGAAGGCTCATGTTRTAATGATCTGAAATAATGTGCTGACACTTAGTTTTTGTGGAGCAAAAGTACAGTCAAAACCACTGAGATACAGTTATTGTTGCATGCGCCACAAAAAGGAAAGTATTAGCCAAAGAATTTATTTAGGACAGCTCTCAGTGAGGAGGGGGCCTGAAGAGGGAACTTGATAGTTAAATTTTAATCTTGTACTTTGAGGCACTGCAATAGTATCTTGACTCACGCCTATGATGTTGGACTTAAAATGTGAGAGGTTGGCTTCTAGGGATGCAGCGGTACTGTGAACATGAAGAAGCAGTGATACATAATAAAAGTGTGTAGGGATGGGCTATACTGAAGAAAAGGACATGAAAAATCTGTTCATTTTAAGTAACTTTTTTGTTAATACCACTGTAAGTTAGCAGCATAATGCCTTAGAACTTTTCTGAGTGGAATTTCTCCTTTTTATTATAACTTAAGCTGTTTACATGAGGTTTCACCTTTTGGGAATATATGATATATACATATTACATGTGTTTACAGAGAATCTAGGAGTACTTATCAGTACTTACTGTCTTAACTGGGGTTCGTACTGCTACCTTTTTTAAGTAGCAGTTTCAGTTAAATCAGATCACACGCATAGTTTCTGGGTGAAGTGGAAAAGTCTATGCTTAAAACCTGGGAGAATGGAGGGAAAGGAGGAAGGAAAGAAAAAAGGAAGCTGTTAATTGTTTAGACAATTCTGCCACGTTAGGGGAATTGCTAAGTTCTGCACAGTATCTCCTTAACTTATATGTTTGGGTAATAGCCATTAACCTTAGGTACTGAAGTTAAAAAGGGGAAGATCCTTGGGAAAAAACGCTTAAGAATTTGTGGCTGACTAGATGTTGTTCGAATACATGTGATGCATTTGAAGTTTTTTTTTTTCTTGTGAAAGCAATTCTACTGTAGTCTGTTTTCATGTTGAGATGTTCTTCCCTTTAAATTCCTCTCAACTTTGCATTTTTTATTAGTATTTATTAGTATTGTAGCTACTGAACTCTTACTGAGTTCTTAATGAAATCTGGAAGAGTTGCAGGTAATAGAGAGTTGGAATTAACTGATTCTTGGGCAGTGTTTAAAAGCTGTTTATTGAATTAAATGGTGTTACCCTCTAGACTATACCAGTCATAAATGTCAACTATTTTTAACTTACTGATGTAATATTTCACTGTAAGTTTCGTCTGAATACTAAACGCATGTATTGAAAAATATCTACAGTAATTTGGACTGTGTAGCAAAATAGTTCAGTTCAAATTCAGTTGCACAGAATATGCATAAAGGATTTAAATTATTATTTCTTTTGTAGAAATAATTTCCAGATGTCTGCACAGTGTGAACAGCAGTTAAAATATTTTTTACTGCAWAATGATGTAAAAGGCAATGTATTGGCTTTGTAGCGTAGACACAACTTTGTTGAAAAGATTAAAAGCTAGAAATATGTAGGAAAATAATATAGATGTGAAAAAAAGCAGGGAGCTGTGAAGAAAAATGGTGCATGGATTTTTTTGGAAAACAGATGAAAATTTCATCTCTTGTTTTCTCTTTTTGTTTGTTCTAATACAGAAAAAGATTATTATGAAATTTAGAAAGCTCTAGTTAAAACCTGTCCATTTCATGTATGCAACAGTCGCGCGTTGCTTCCAAGTTACATCTTATTCTGATAAGAAAATGTTCCCTTTARGTGTTTGTTCCAGTGTCAGGAGTTAAATAGGGAATAGTTAAATTTGCAGCATTTCTTAGAAACTGCTTATAATCAGGTATGASTTATTTGCAGCAACTACTTAAGATTAGGGCAGTGGGCAAAAATTGAAGCACAGGCAGTTCC
>NW_028185373.1:1229564-1327883 GCF_003343005.1 Rhea americana
GAAGTCTGAACTCTGCTTTTAAACTCTCTCAGAATAGTACAGTCTCATCTGGAAGGTCTTCACAGCATGTCCCTGATACTTTATTGGATTCTTCAGGTTCAACTCATCCTTTGGATGATTTGGGTACTTCTGTGGATTCTGGCTATGTTTCTTGGATTGATTTTTCTTCAGTGGTCAGGTTCTTTGGGTAGTTTCTTCCATAGCCCTTGGAGGCTTTTCTAGTGTTTGATGGGCTTTTTGACTTGACTGGCCCATAGCGTGTGGATGTGTCCAGTTGACTGATCTGGCTCTTCCTTAAGGACKTAACATTTTCTTTAGACTTCTCCCTGTTTTCTTGGCTTCATTTGCCTAGATTCTGATAAGAAGATTAATGGTATGCTTGCAAGCACCATCTGCTTTCCCCAAGGAAACACCAGTCAATTACATTGTCTTTTATATGTGATTAGCCCGTATACGTATATATCATTTGTTCAGCAGTAAACAAGTTCACAAACATGTCATACATTATTTTCTTCTTGTTTTACATGTTGACAGTTTGTTTCCAGTTCACTTTCTAACCATGAGGGCTAGAGAATTYCTGCTTTTTGTTTTATTTTATTTAGGTAGCCAGACTTCTGGACCAAATTGAAAGGTGGCAAATTTAAAAAGAATGAATAAAAGACAACAAAAAAGCCAGCTCATTAATCTTCCTATTTTGGAGCTTTGAATGAAAGTATTGTGCCCTGTAGCTGATCATATGGCAAGGTAGCACAAAATGAAGGGAAAAATTCTATCTAATATTTTTATATAATCTTTACAGCATGCTTAGCATGACTGAGAGAGTCTTCTAAATAGATAAGTTAATGTTACTTGGGTAAAGTATAATGCAAACAACACTGTTAACCTGATGCGTTTTTTCTGCTGAGATAGAAGAAAAACAGCAGTGTAATTTGAAAAATATTTAGGTCTGTTCATTTGCATCAGGAAACTTATCTATATGTGTAATTATATTATGCAGCTGATACATGAATGGGCTCTTTCCATATATGCAACTCTAAGCATTGAATAACATTTCTTTTTGTTCTCACAGTGCCCCTTACAGATAGGTCATTACTCTTTCCCCATCTGGCAGATGCAGGCAGGACACAGAAAAACCTGTGTAACAGAGAAATGAGTCTAATTGTTTTGAATCGTTCCTTACTTTCCCAACTCAAGCATAACTTTAGAAATTCAACTGACCTAAAAAATAATCCAGATTTCAGGTTTAAGATGAGCATGCTCTAATATAATAAAATAATTTACCTGACCTATTTTAGCAGATGTATTTAGACCAGTCATTTTTACAGTTTTAGAGATCAACACATCCATGTGTCTTGGATTTTTTTGTTTTTATTTTATTTTTTTCAGAAATAGAGAAACACATAGGGAGTGAAAGAGTGACAGATATTTATAAGCATACAGCAATTAAGTTTTTATATGTGTTACTTTGTATGAATTACTAAAATCTTTCAATCAGTCCATATCCTTCTTACAAAAATAATATATCTGCTTTCCTTTGTGGAATGCTTTGCTCATTTATTCATCTTGCTTTCACGATTTAACTTTATGTCTGTGCATGGATTTGTTGCCTTTTGTTTAAGGGCAAAATCTCATTGCCAAGTTCTCAAAAAAGTATTTTGTATAAAAACTATGTCTTTTAAAATGTTTTTGCAGCATCTGTAAAAGTGCTAAAGAGTATGTGTGAAAACTTCTATAAGTATGCAAAACCAAAAAAGATTAGAGTCTGCGTTGGGACATGGAACGTCAATGGGGGGAAGCAGTTTCGAAGCATTGCTTTTAAAAATCAGACCCTCACTGACTGGCTTCTAGATGCACCAAAGTTAGCTGGTATTCATGAATTCCAAGGTAGGAATTTCTATTAATTTTTGCTTTATGAACGTTAAAATAGATACCTGAGGTCTCGATTTTTAAGACAAATATAAGCAACAAATAGCTTTTTTTAATATTTAAATACAGATCGAAGAAGCAAGCCTGTGGACATATTTGCCATTGGGTTTGAAGAAATGGTAGAGTTAAATGCAGGAAACATTGTGAATGCCAGGTAGGTGATAAAATCAATATAAAATCAGTTTAGTTGATACTCGCTTTTTTTGCTTTGTGTATGATATTATTAAGGCTAAAGTATTGTAAGGTTGGGATTATTCTCGATTAATTTTTTGATTATCTTCCAGTTCTGTCTGCCAGTTTCTGTGCCAAGATTGCAAGCTTCATCTCAGCTTTCCATAGTAAAGCTGTAATTATTTAAATCACATATAACAGTCAGTATTTGGCCATATTTTAGATTGCATTTTCAACAGCCCCTCAAAATTTTCCTTCATATAACACATGGAAGGAATTTTTCTGCAGTACTGGTAGTGTTCCACAGTGTCTATGCTTTCCTACTGGYGGGAACAACAATTCCTGTGAAATTCCTTCCAAAGTCATGTATTGTTGTTATGCATTTATGTGCTATCTTTCATCAAATTTTGATCTGTGGGGGRAAAAAAAAGCACATCCTTCTGTGAAAAACCAGTGGTACAGTCATTAAGAGCAGAAGTAATGTTAGATCATAACTTGATCTGCTTCTAACTTGTGTTTAGCTAAATCACTCCATGGATTCAGTGTATATATTATTGTGGAGTTTGGGTTTTTCAGCCTATGCAAAATTTGGTATGAAAATATTTTTCATACGTTCCCTCAGGGCTCAACCTGGTACTGGATCATACCAGTAATTAAGTCTTTTATCTGCAGTCCATATTTGTTTTGTCTGTTTTAAATATTTTCTGATGTCTGTCAAGACATCTGGGAAAGGCCTCTAAAGCCTATTACACTGTTAGCCTTTCTGCAAGCCCTGGCCCAGAGGGCAAAGCAGCAGTTTGCTATGCCCTGATTTCACACTCAGTCTACTTRGCACTGCAGCCAGGCCTGATCTTTTTCATTTGTATCCAATGCTAGCCCTGAAAACTTTGAATATTAGGTCTCCAAGGAAATTTCTACTTGCTCTGAGACTGCAGACATCACTGTTTCCAAATATTTATTGAGTTCTAGTCTGGGAATTAAGTTGGTAGGAAGATGCTTTGTTTGCTCCTTCATAGCAGTCTTAGAAATACAGGAAAGACAGTCCTGGTTCCTGGCTTGGTTGAGAAGAGTGAGGAAGTATTTTACCAGACTGAATTTGAAGTGATGACAATCATTTCAGTCTGTAGTCTGTGTCTCTGTTAGAAGTCATTTGGGAACCATTCACGTCTGAGCTTTGGCTTACTTCCCCAAGGTTTAATTAAGGTTATTGTGTGAAGATTAGTCAACTAGAACAACACTTGAGATACGTACTTCCTTTGGTTTATTTTTAAGCCGGCATTTTTAATCTCACCACTAGCACAACCAATCAGAAGCTTTGGGCTGTTGAACTGCAGAAGACCATATCAAGAGATTACAAGTACGTGCTRCTGGCTTCTGAGCAGTTGGTGGGCGTCTGCCTTTTTGTGTTTATCAGACCCCAGCATGCTCCTTTTATCAGGTCAGTGAACTCACAGCTGTGCACAGTTTCAGGTTGCTTTGTATTGCAAACTAATATACTAGTATACTGATAAGCATATTAGACTCTAAAAGAGCTGTTCCATCTTCTGGGAAAATAATTGCTTTTAAATTATTGTATCTTAGTTTTTAAGTACCTTGTGACTTGCCTAGAAAGCTTGAAAAGCTAAAGGGTTATACATTTAGCTGCTCAGTATCTGCTGGCATCTTTTTAAAACAATCAAATGGCATTACTGCTGAAAGAAAAATGTGAAAATATAATCTCCCCAACATAATGTCAATTTGTTATCCTTTAGTTTTTTTTACAAAGTTTCATTCAATGATAGAGCACTATTCAAACATACTTCAAAGCTGTTGACTTTTGTGCTCCTGTACTTGAAGATTTAATAGTTATTTAACTTTTTTAGGGATGTTGCTGTTGATACTGTAAAGACTGGCATGGGAGGAGCCACTGGCAACAAAGGTGCGGTAGCAATTCGAATGTTGTTTCATACATCCAGTCTTTGCTTTGTCTGCAGTCACTTTGCTGCAGGGCAATCACAAGTTAAAGAAAGAAATGAAGACTTCCTGGAAATAGCTCGCAAGCTCAGTTTTCCAATGGTAAGCAACGATGTTCAAATTCCATAATAAATGAAAAGTTAAATCCTTTGAGCTCTAGCAGTATCATCCAAAATTCTACAGCAGTCTTTTTGTTTTTTTTCTTTCTCCCCAGATTTCTATGGAAATCAAATTTCCTTGGGGTAGAGGTCTCAGAGATAATAAAGTTCCCACAGTTTTTATTAACGTAGATGAGTATGCAGAGAGAATAGACCTTTCCAGTGCAGTGACTGATGAAAAAGGTGAAGCATGAATTCACTTGCAGTAGACATCAAGGAGCTAGCCTGGGAAAGAGACCTTACAGATTCCTGATGTGCAATAGAACTTTTGTAGACACCAAAGCAAAAATCTGTTAATGTGTGTTGAAAGATTTCAACACGCTTTTTGCAAACTCATTTTAATTTCTTGATAATTCATTTTGGTCAAGTTGGATCATGGAATTCAGTACCTTGTTCTTATCAAGTGTTTACTTTTGTATTTCCTTTATAATTTTAACAGTGCAATAAAATGCTTGCTTGAAGCYATATTTATGAATCTCTGTAAAGACTTAGAGCTGTCTTAAATTTTGTAGTCCAAACATAGTTTATTAGTTTCTGTGGCACTGTACAGGAGTCTGCTATGTTATTTTACATATTTTTTTCCTAAATTTGTCCTCATAGTAATGTTCCATTTTTTCTAGAGAGTGCTATATTTTTAGGGTTCGCAGAAACAGCTTCCTAAATRCTGCTGTTTTACTCTGCTAGTATATCTGCTTTGTTTCTCTTGAGGACAATGGAAAAATCAAAACAAAAAGGAAAGWATAAAGTTCTTGCTTTAAACCATATGCTTTATTTAAACTAAGGGAGCCCTTCTGTCTCTCCCCAGGCTTGAAAATCTTGTGTAACTGAAAAGTATTCAGTTTAATCTGAATAATAAAGCCTTTGCTTTTCAGTTTGTCCAGACAGTGTGCCACATAATCCCAGGGTAGTGTTTTGTTCTCCTTTTGAACCTCTTTGTGACACAGGTGGCAGTCATCATGTTAGAACCAGCTTCTAAAACTGGAGCAGAATGGTGACAAATTTTAAAGTCCAATTCAGATGATTGATGTTTCTTTAGAAATACAAACTACATTATATATATGTGTGTGTGTGTGTGTGTGTGTATTTTGTTTCATATTCTGTATGTGTGAATACCATACACTTTGCTGTGTGGTTCCATCCATATGAACACTAAGATGTACTTTAGTAGTCCTCATCAGCTAGAAATGATGTATATTTTACTATTAAAAAGGCTCATAAATTCAACTCCTACACCTGGAAGTAGTAAATTTCTGTCACTCCATTGTTTTTAACTGTATTGTATGCTTCTGTTTTACAGGGAAGGATGCTCTTTTCCCATGACTATATTTTTTGGTGTGGYGATTTTAATTATCGAATAGATATTCCTAATGAGGAGGTTAAGGACCTAATACGACAACAGAACTGGGATTCCCTTATTGCTGGAGATCAACTTATCAACCAGAAAAATTCTGGACAGGTATCTTAACAAAATGTTATTGCACTTGAGGATAATTCATTTTTCTTTCTGGCTTTAGAGAAACAATTTTTTATGGTGCTTCTGTAAATTTGTATCTTCGGCATGTTTTTACTTTAGCACTTTTCTGTAGGCCCTAGTGTGGAAGGATGGGACATAGCAACACTTAATAACTTATTTGTAGTAACTGTCCTGAAGAGTTAGTGATACAAATACAATGATGAGCTGTGGAAGCAAGGTTTTTCTTTTCCCTTGGGGGAAAAAAAAAAAAAAAAAAAAAAGGGAAACTTGGAACTTACCTTTCTCTGTTTATCAGGTGCAACTATTTTTAAAAGTACATGTAGAAGTTCTTTTGATAATGTTAGTTTTCTCTTTTTTCTCTTTAGAGGAGCCTAATGCTGTTACTGTCGTCTGGTTGCAGAAGCAACAGACCAAATTATAGCTTTGTTACTGAGGAAGAAAAAAAAGACAGAATAATGAAGAATGAAGAAAGCTTCAGATTTTAGATTGTTAGAGTTTCTTGGGGGGCACATATAGCAATTAAGGGAATATATTAAATGAATCAAATTTTGAGTGCAAGTATGCTATCTCCTATTTTCTCAGCTTTAAATGGGATTACTGTAGATGGTTAAATGACAGATAAGTATTTTTATTTTCCCTTCTGTTTGTTTTTTATCTGTGCTGCTGGCACTTTGAGCACAAGCAACATTTTTCAGAAGTAGGGCTCTTTTCTCCAATTTATGCTGATGGCCTGTGCAACAAAACAGGAGGGAAAACATTTGATTAAAATTATTTTTATAGCCAGTTTCTAGGAAAAAAATAGATATAGGTTCAGATGGACAGAGAGCATGTTTATTTGTTAGTTAATGTGACCAAAATGGGAGTGGCCTAGAGGTCTCAGGGACATTTATGACAGTTACAAAGTTTGAAAGATCAATGAAAACTGGATAGGAAAAAAATTCAAAGTAATCCCCTGACTGAGAGAAAAGAAGAGGTACCATTAAGTTATTGAGGTAATGTTCCACTGTTTGGCCGGACATTAGTGTTTATTAGCTGGCTTGCTAAAGTTAGTTGGCATGTGTGGTGTTTAGGAAAGGTATTTATGTAGCACATTTCTTCATAAAAGTATGTTATAAAATAATTACCAAAGACAAAGAAATTTATTATAAATTGTCTCAGTAGTTGCACATCTTCTGATGCACACTGATTTTTAGGTGACTAGATTTCAAGTTGTATTTCCAACAAGAAAAGCAGGTAAACCTGTTATCTGATACACATTTGGCTGGAAGATTCAAGTTAGATGTGTATTTTACAGATCTCTGATGTCAAATAGAACTGCTCCATACAAGATTAAACTAAAGACTGGAGCTAATAAAGTCAACTAAAACATTTCAGCTATGTCTACTTTACACGCTTAAGGAGTTAGCAAATTTCCGTGCCTTCTAGAGACTTGTATTAGTTGGTTCTGTTTATGTTGAAAAATATCTAATGGATTTTTTTTGATTACTTTCAGTTGACTCTGTATCCTAAATTCCACATACACTGTTGACAGATTCTTTCACATAATAGCTCTTCTTATTCTGTTTCTGTATTTGTTACAAAAGAAATGGTGGTATTGTCTCTTTAATCTCTTTAATTCATATTGAATATCTTAATTTTAAGGACTCTCTCCTTCTTTCTTTGTCCTTTTTTTAAAAAAAACTCMTTTTAACTTACTGAGGAGGTATCTTGCATTCCCTTGAAGGAATGTGTATCTATTCAGACAAGCACATGAATTCTCAATATTAATTCCCAACATTAGCTGACATATGAGCAATGATACCAAMTAATTAAAGTGCTGTGGAAGACATCTATTCTCAATAGCCTCAAGTTCTGAATAACATTAGAGGAGCAGTAGGTTTCTTATGAGTCTSAGGTCTTAACTATATATATGTTGACATATTTCTATTTAATGATGATCTCTCTGGGTTGCTGTTTAGTCTTAGTGGCTAATGTAGAATGCTTTCAGCAGAAAAAAATGTGAAAATGGATTCATATTATCAAATGACTTTCTTTTTTGAGATGCGCACATAAAGATTTTCACCGTTGAAAGAGAGGAGTCTGATTAGTTTCAAGCTGTTTCCCATCTGTTTCTGTCTTCTGGTGTGACATAAATTGTTCTGTTTCTTACAGATTTTTAGGGGGTTTTTAGAGGGCAAAATAAATTTTGCTCCTACATACAAATACGACCTGTTTTCTGATGACTATGACACCAGTGAAAAATGTCGCACACCAGCGTGGACAGATCGTATTCTTTGGAGAAGAAGAAAATGGCCTTTTGACCGATCAGGTTTGAGTGCTGCTTTAAATTGTATAAGATTTTAACTGGCTTATGGAATCCATTCAGCAATCCGTTCAGTGCCAAAGATACTGACCTTCCATCCTTGACTTTATACCAGACAGAAATAATATAATAGTCTTTAATAAATAGAAGTGACACTGAACAGGAAGATCAAGAATCAGCTATCATTTCAGTAGTTTAAAAGGAACTTTTTTTTAATATGAACCTCCTGATTTTGATTTACTTTCATTCTTCTCTTTTTATAAATAACTGATTATTTTAGAGTGTTCTTGCAATCACTATGTTTTTTCCTCTTTTGTTTTCCTTTTTACTGTATATAGCTGAAGACCTGGATCTTCTGAATGCTAGTTTTCAGAATGACAGTAATGTCCCTTATACGTGGAATCCTGGTACTTTGTTGCACTACGGACGAGCAGAGCTCAAAACGTCTGATCATAGGTTTCAGTTTTATTTTATACATTACTTTCTAATCATTGAAAAATTAATATTTCTATTCATTTTATTCTTCAGATACTTTGTTTACAAGTTTTTCTCATATTTTTTTCAAGGCCTGTGGTTGCAGTGATTGACATTGACATATTTGAAATTGAAGCAGAAGAGAGACATAGAGTTTATAAAGAGGTGATTGCAATGCAAGGACCACCTGATGGTACTGTAATGGTCTCCATCAGAAGTTCTTCACAAGAAGAAAACTATTTTGATGATAATTTGATTGATGATCTTCTTCAAAAATTTGCAAGCTATGGTGAAGTTATACTTATAAGGTTAAAAAGATTTTTTTTTAATTTTAATCTCTATTCCTCTTCATTGTTCCCACCTGTTTCCTTAAGTGACTTTCTTAGCAGACATTTCAGTTGTAGTCCACTTAATTTTTAACATTTAGATTTTGACTCTAATTTTAGTATCYTCACAATTGCAAATGAATTTTATTTACCTCTTTGTTTCAATTTGCAGACTTAATTTTTCCAATTTGTCTTTATTTTTGAGAAAAAATGTCATACTGTCTTTGTCAAAAATTGGTCATCAGAGAAATTTCTGTATATAATTTTGTACAAGCTTGTGTTCATTTTTAAATGAACTGAACATGAGAGGATACCTGTGAATGTTGGGGTTTTCACTAAGCTGTTAGTAGAATTAACAGCTTTATTCATGAAAAAATAGGAGCGTGATCCCAAGTCCATAGTGTGAACTCAGTATCTAATACAAATATCTAACCTGTAGCCATGCAATCTGAATATGTGACTGTAGCCACACAATTTTTAAGAGAACAGTGATATTTACTTTGTTCTTTTTGCTTTGTTTATGTGTTGCAAGGATATGTTCAGTTAAAGCTTRTTAGCCAAATATATATTATTAAATGACCTTTAAAGAAAATTGTTCTCCATCAAATAAAACATTGAAAAACCTTTAAGGTAAAAGACTTCAAAAGATAGTAGATAGAATAAAGGATTTTAATCATCATTTCCAAATTACTTTGCAGGTTTGTAGAAGACAAGATGTGGGTAACCTTTTTGGAAGGAAGCTCTGCTTTAAATGTTATGAATTTGAATGGTACTGAGGTAAAGTAAAATTACTAAATTTTCCTATAGCAAGAGAAGTTCCAACTTTTTAAGAAATTCTTGATTTTATTTCATTTTTCATAGATTTTCATGCTTCATACTGACTATTGCTTCTAATCTTTCTTTTTTATTTTATTTTTGATAGTCATATAGTATTTGTGTTGTCTTTCAAAAGCCAGCTGAGAGAGGTACCAAAGCTAACTTATTTTTAGGAAGAAGTCTGTTAGAGAAATGAAGATCCCATATTGAGGGGGATCTTTGTCACTGAGGGATTCTTTTAATTGCTTTACTACTGTTTTTTTCTTTACAATTTAAAAAACAGCCTTTTATTGTGAGACTAACCAGTTTACAAACTGGTTTATCATTTTTGTAGCCTGCAATAATTTAAAATTAACACTCCTGTGGTGATACTTTGACATTTTTGTGTGATTTCAATTTTGCCATTGGCTTCTCTAGGGCCAGCATTTGACCTTTGGAAAAAATGTAATTTTCACGTTCAAATTTTTACTGAGTTATACTCAGTTTACTAAGTATTATATCTTACTAAGATATAATTTGCTTTTCTAATTTAGAATGCTGGATTTTAATGTTCATATTCCTAAAAACTTTTGTTCTGTGYATATCTTATGGCAATTCAGCTATTAGGAAGAATTATAAGTATAAGCTTGAAAAATCCAGACTGGATCAGGAGTTTGGAAGATGAAATGAATCTAGAGAAGATTAATGTTGGACTGCCTTCTTCAACAAGCTCCACTTTGCTTTGTGAAGATGCTGATGTTACTGCAGACTATGATATGGAAGGTTTGTTGAATTAAAGTTATCCTACTTTGGAGTGCTTACAGTTCTAAATATTATTGTTAATTTAATATATATATGTATATATATATATTTATATGATTTTGTGTAAGAAATTTATGCCCAACTGAAACACACAAATTAAGRATCAGAATATTTTCAGCAGTATCTGGACAACTTGTTAAGCAGTCTCAATTTTGTGTCAGTTTGCAGTTTATCAGTAGGTTTTACTAATTTGTTACTGTTCTTCTCACTTTACGCCATAACCTGCCGTCTCAGGATCACTTCATTCATGCAACTTTTGCTGTTCCCAGAGAGGCTCTGTAAGCAGGATATGTACAACTTCAGAGTACAAAGCAATTCTTTTTTAGCAAATACACATAATAGGACAAATGAGCTCCTATGCTAAGCATTGATATGTTTACCACCCCTAGCAAGCTATCTGATGAGTCTTTAATAGGTAGGCAAACATCATTTGGGTAGGGAAACCTTCAGCCTCTGTTGCTTTTTAGAACAGGCCAATCCTCAGTGCTGAGGAGTTGATATTTTCCAATTCTTTGCTTGTTAATTTGTTTTTTTTTTTCTGTAGAATTCTGTATCTTTTCATGTCAGTGTTTTTCTTGCTGAATACTGGAGCTGCTAAATCACTGTTGCAGCAATCTCATCTCTACATTTTTGCATTTCTTAACATGCATGTTTCTAGTCCATGCACTTCCTCACAGCTTAGAGCTTGTGCTTTATTTATTTATTTATTTATTTTTCTCTCTCCCAGTAAACCTATGCCAAGGGCACACAGTTTGTGCTGCATCAGAACTAGGCCCTGGATCACAGAAAGCCAACCCCCTAGGCTGAGGGACTCCAGCTTTGTTCATTATTGCTTGAACATAGTCTTAGAAGATGATGKGAATAAGGAGTATTTAATAAAACTGAACTTCTACCTTCTATTAAATGGGCATTTGATTGGATACTTAATTCTTAGAAGTCCCTTAAGCTTTTTGTCTGGTATTTTCGAAAGTGAATCAAGTTGTGCAGTGAMGATACTTTTCGAACTGAGTGAAAGGAGTGAGAATATTAATCCTCTCAAGGTAGCCAAAAAAGGAAAACTTGATTCTCTTGGTATCTAGTTATCAGTTACCAGAAGGATGAGTGAGCCTCCTAAGAGGCATGTTGGTTTACAGAATGGTTTCTTTCTCTGAAATAACTAGCTAGGTAAAATATATGGCAATGTCTATTTCTGATAGAACAGCCCTCTGGACATTCATCAGGCAGCTGTGTACCGCACTGCTGTATTCCAAGAAATKATTTACTGTGGTTCAAAGCTCTAGTAGAGTGAGATATTATTCTAATTACAAAGTCAAGTAAAGCTTTAAAATATATACAAGGTTTCTATATAGTGCTGTGCCTCTGTCTCATGCAGTCTAAAGAAATCTCATGTACTTAAAAGGGCTTAGAATATAATTTCATTGTCAATAGATATCCAACATATCAATAGATAAAGAGGGTATACTGGCTGTATGTGGTCAAATGATTTTTTTTTTAATGAAGATACAGGTTTTCTGGAAGTGAGTACATAGGTTTTRTTACATAATTTGAATGTGAATTTTGAATAATAGAATTGGAATTCTGTGCAGTTTTATTTTTTCGGTGTATCACTTCAAGAATATTTTAGTATATCACTTCAAGAATATTTGGGGAGACAAAATGGGAGGTTGTAGATAGACCTGTGAAGTAGCTTAATAAATTATATGGCATGTGTATCTCTTCTTGTCATTATTTCCCCCCCCCCCCCAGTCCTGGGCAGTGCTGAAATACTGTGGTTTGGCTTCAGTGTTCAAACATGAATTTCTTGAAGACCTGATTCACTCTGTTCTCTGCATTAGCATATATTTGTCCTTCCTCTTATGTCCTAGGGAAGTAAAACTGAAGTGTTTTTCTAACTACAGCSAAAAACCCATGCCTTACCTGCTGACACTTCTTGTCTTCTTTTCTTACATATTTTACATGTTTTTTTTTAATTTCTTGAACAGATATGCTTTCTAGATGTATTCATATCTGTACTTTTTGAGAGTTGAGTAGCTCATATGCTTGGACCCAAGCACCTTAGTAGCAAACATTACTCCGCATAAGTTTCAAAAAAAAAAAGAGTTGGCAACTATGTGTAAAGGCAAAGCAGAGACTAAATGGTTTTTAGTGTAGATATTTTTTTTTGTTTGGCTGAAAGTATCATGGGGAAATCCCCACAGTCTCATTATAGTTGAAGGAAGGAACATGGTTAACTGTTTTGCCATGAAAAAGATGTGACTATATAAATTATTTTCACATTTAGTTTGGGGTATGACTTATCTTGTAAAAGCAGTTTTGGAGTCATGGCTTCCTGTGGCAAGCAAGTTTAGAGTAGCTTAAGTTTGTTGCTAAAATTAGTTATATTTATGCATTTGTGTTACATTTGGGGGGGGGGGACAAGAGGTGTGAGAGGCAGATCTGTGTCTCCTGGTGACTAGAAGAGAAGGTAGCCATTATAGCAAATTAAGGATTAGCATTTTTACTAAGGGTATTCTACACTGCAGTCAAACATACACAAATGGAGCAAAGTAGGTCGATTTGATTATGATTACTATCTGAAACTTGCTTCAGTATTAATAAAGCCATATGGCAAGGGCACTACCCAAGTATGTGCCATATCTATATTGTAGTCCTACACCAGTTATGTGTAATGCTAGGACTCTAGCATTTTCTCCCTGGTGCATTTGGAGCATTTTAAACTGTTTCAAATAGATCTGCAGTCTTTCTAATTTTTTGATGCAGRAATCAAACAAAGATTTAGTGGTTGAACTGATTCTTTGGAACTTACAATTTGGAGGGGGGCTTTCTGCAGAAAATCCCATGCCCAGAATCAGTTTATACTTCCCTTGCTTTTTAAAATAATTACTTAACTGTATCTTCATTTATTTTGCATGCTTTTTTCTTTTTGGTTTGATATTTAGGTGACATTGATGACTACAGTGCTGAAGTAGAAGAAATCCTTCCTCAGCATCTACAGCCAACTTCAAGCTCTGGTCTTGGAACCTCCCCAAGCTCTTCACCACGTTCCAGTCCCTGTCAATCCCCTACGCTGTCAGATGGACCTACCATCCCAGTGAGACCGAGCCGAGCTCCAACAAAAACCCCTGGGCCACCTGTTTCCACACACAGTGTGTATTACMTTATATAATAGTAGTAGAGGAAATGTGTCAATTTGGCAGCAGTCTGGCCCAATGGCAGAGCACTACCTTGTATAGTATTTCTAATTGTGCTTTTAGATCTGTTAATAAAAAAGGATATCCTTTTCATTATCTGGCATTTTACAGATAGGTAGTCTTGGGCAAATCGCTTCATTATTTATGTCTCAGCTTTCCTAGTGGGCAGTGGAAGAGCCCCATTTCCTGAGTTTTGCTTACTGCTCTGTACACTGGTCTGTGCTGCTGCAAATTACCTTACTTGCTTTAGTTCTTTGGCCTTACATCTTGAAAGACTCACCTCAAAAATTGTGTAATTACTAGATTTTCTAAGTTGATTAGTTTTAAATCTCTTTTGAAGAGTTCTGATGTATCAGAGTAATCCCAGTTCATTTTAGTTGTTCTCTTCAAATAGTTAATGCTCCTATAAATTTTAATGTGTAAATCATAATCAACAGATCTGTAAATTGTGAGTGTATAATACAAAAGCTTCTGTTTAAACACAACTCCATTTTAGCGACAAAATGGACATAAGGAATTAGTGTTTTGAATAGCTTCTGAAGTAGTTTATTTCAATGTAATTTGAAGTAGTTTTACGGAGACTGCTGGCTAAGGTGCCATCAAAATTCCCCTTGTAACATTTTCTTCTGAAGTAGTTGGTTCACAGGTTAGGGTAAAAAATCAAAATTTAGAACTCTGCAATTTATAAGAATGTTCAGAATTCCCTGAAAAGCAKGTACTGGTTAAGCAATATGAGACAAAAGTATTAATTTAGGAAAAATAGGCTTGTTCTGCCATTGAATGTTCATGTTTTCCATCTCTCAGAAACTTGATTCTACTTCTATAGAACCACAGTATGGTTTCCAGTGCTGGGAACTGACCACTCTCTCTGCACAAATGACTTTTAGAAAAATGATTAGGATGTCAAAGTGATTAATTGTTGCATTATTTTCTGTCTGATTCTCTAGCTGAATTTCAGCTTGGTACTCAGCAGAAAGAATCTTCTCAGAGCTTGGAGCCTAAGCGCCCTCCTCCACCTCGCCCTGTTGCTCCTCCCGCACGCCCAGCTCCGCCGCAGAGGCCACCTCCACCATCAGGTAATGCAGTGAAGATATATCAGAAGGTCAGGAATATTTTGATTCAAGTGTGTGAGATAAGGTTTGAGATTACATGGAATATACCTGTTTTTGTCCAAAACGTTTACTGGGTACATTTAGTAGCAAAATTATAATGTGAAATAATAGCATTTTTCAGCAATATTTAGATAGTCATCTATGTTTATAAACAACAGTTTAAGAATATGGGTTTTCTGTAGCAGTATTTAGTCAACAGTTTCATTATTTATAGCGTTTTACTTTTTTAAAAATAAAAGATTATTTATCTTTTGCATTCATTGATTTATGTTCCTTTAGTTTGGGCACCAGTATATATGCATTTTATTACATCMAAATTTTTAGTATAGAGTTCATCTGGATCATCTGAAAATGTAAACAATTGAGCACTAACAGAAATTGGATGTTCAGAAGCATATGGGCAACATAGTTGGTAGCAAACTGACCCTTGTCATTTTTAACTTTCTCATTCTTTTTCTTCCCTCTTACTGTACTGATATTTTTCATTATTGCTGCATTCATTTCTTAAATACTGTAAGGCGGTAGGAGTCCTGCACCTGCTAGAAAAGAATTTGGAGGTAATGATTTTAATTGTTTTTAAATATGACTACATAGCAAAATTCCTGTGGTTGTCCATTGTGACAATATTTAATATGATGATGTCCAAAGTATACAAATCAGCAATTCTTAAAGGTAATTTTCTTCTCAGAGTTTGTGTCCCCTTAACATATCTAATTTCTTCCCCTTTGATAATGCTGAGGCCTTATCAGCCCTTCAGGCAAGTTGTTTTATTTTTTCCAGCTTGATCTGGTTTTGCATGTTATAATGAATCTCCTCCTCTAAGAAGCACTCTTTCTTGAAAACAGTTTTTTGTTTTTTTATCATGTTACATAAATGAGCTGTCCTCTTTGGACTTAAGTCAGCCTATTAATACATGGGATGGAGTGAGATTGGTAGTGGTGGTTCTGGAATACTTTCTTAATGGCCTTTCAGAGATTGCCACTCAGTTGGCAGGAAAGAGGGGGTTTTGCTGGAAAATTTAGCATTATTTTCTCAGTCTCAGTAAATGAGTCAAGTATTTTACATAGTATATAAACATGAGCTAACTTATTCTGCTGTTGGACCAGYGATGTGCATAGCTCTTAGATGCAAAGCAGAGGAGAAGAAATATTCTCTTGAAACTCATTTCTTTTTTTGTCTTTTAGAATCTGTTCAGGAACTTTGAGGAGTCTTATAAGTAGCCCTTTAGAAAATAAGACTTTGGACAAATGGARCTGGTTAGATAAATATGAGAAGTATAAATGCTCCTGCAGGGAATTTGATTTCCAGAATTACATATGCAGGTACACAGACCTGCAGTATGTGTRTACGCACAGTAAATTTGTAGCTGTGTAATCGGCACTTGTCTCTGGATGTAATTTTTGTGTATGGAACACTGAAGAACAATCAGATGAGTATGCGGAAAGCTTATGAAAGTGTTATCCCCAGTCCAGCTTTTGGCATAATAACCTGTAGTTTTTCGAAGTATTTCAATTTTTTTAAAATACTTCTGTTTTAGAAAATAACCAATTTACAACAGACAAGATATTTGAGGTTTTAGTTCATTATAGTAGCAGTCCTGTGTAGTTTTATATGCACTGACACAATCCTGTTTGCCTAGTTTCAGTCTCAGTTGTACAAAAACTAGACTTCTTTATACAAAGCTGTATCTGGAAAGAACAAAAAGAAGGCTAAATTCCTTTTTATGCAATCTTGTAAAAGAGATTTTAATATATTTTTTTCAGTTATTATTCTGACCTAAAGCTCATCCCATTTTTTTCTAACCTGTTCATTTTCCATTCATAGTATACATTTATAAGGTGTAAGGCTTTGCTTTTCAGTGGTACATGAGCTTAGCTCTGAGCAAGCTAGCGCAGCACTGGAACCTCACGTAAATGTGATGTGTTGTTATGCTTAGGTAAATTTTATCTGTCTTTCTCTTACCTGGATTGCAGTGACAATGCCATGCATAAATTCTGTAACATGTGCAAAGTGACATTGGTCATGCCTTTAAATGTTGAGAATTTTAAATGTTACATTTTATTTTTGCCTATGTGTTCTAACCTTTTATTATGAGTGCTTCAGGATGTACATGACACTTCCTCTCATGACTCACTTCTTTGAAGATGGGAAGGGGACTTGGGCATCTAAGTTTTAGTAGAGTTTTAGTTTATATCAGGAGTTGCTCAGAATTTAAGGAATGATGGAAASAAGGCAATATGCTCTTTGCAAAGGTTGGCAAAGTGTAGAGTTTTTGTCTGTTAATATGAAAGATTTCCACTGAAGATATTCTAAGCTCTTGACTGTTGATCATTCAAAATCAAGATTTTGTGATGTGGTTACCCAGGATATTCTTTTATACGTTATGAAGAGTACCTTACAGAATATTGAAAAGTGTAATGGCTGTTAATTGTCAGTTATTCAATGTTGAAAAACTACTATCTACTAGTTTAAAAAACTACTACTTCCTTCCCCTTTAATAATATTACTTGGACTTTTCCTGGTTAATGCAGGAGAGGCTTATAGTTATCTTTTCTTGTCAGTTTAAACTGTTAAAATTGGAGTTCAGATTGAGAGAATGCATAATATTTCCAATATATGGAATAATTAGGGTAAAATGCATTATGTTTTTACTATAATTATCYTCCAAATAAATATAATTAGCCTAGGAGATGGTCTTAAAGCTGATATTCAAAGAAATGCAAGTTTGTTAAGCTATGAAAATACATACACCCAAAGAGCCATTATTCATATGCGTGCATTGATATTTAGTCACATGTGAAATTTAACCTTTCAAGAAAAATTCAGAGTCCTTTTTTTTTCAGGGCAGTGTTCAGATTGTTTGGGTATGGTAGGACATGGCAGTCATTTTAAAAAGAGGGTTTTTTTGGTAAAAATCTTGGAAGAACACCTTTCTTCATCTCTTACTGAAGCATGAATTTTTAGTAGTGKAAGAAATGAGAAGCTTTAATACTAAAATCAGAGTAAATTCAGTCTTCAAAATGTAGGTAAGTGGCCTGGATTTCAGAAACGTATATGTGCGCACACATGCATGTATGTACATACTTTTTTGAGAAGTTGGAGTTGCTTTATTTTTAATTAAGCTAATGTGTAAATGTAGTCTTTACAGAACATGCAGTTCTGTCTAAAAGATTTCAGGGAATAAGGAAAGGATTTGTTTCTGTATATATCTAAAGCCTTTCCTTAAAACACTCCTTTTGTGAAGCAAACGTGATATCTTCACCTGCAAAACACTATTTCAAACTACAGTAGAACTTTCAAGCCATCTGCAGATTACCATAACAGTTAAAATTATACCCAGAAAATGTGTTTCATACAGAGATGTATATTTTTCACTGTCCTTACGATGAAAATTCTCATATAATGCTAACTGTGATAGCATTATCCCAACACAGTAATTTTGCTTTATCATCACAGTGTTGTTAATAAGTGAGATTTGGAGTATTTGATCTGAAGGTTCCCAATATATGCCATTTCTCCCTCATACAGTAAGTATCTTTGGATTCACAAAACCTTTTTAAATCCTCATGCACAGAAGTCTTCCTCTGTGTGGTATACCAACATAGGAAAACATGGCTATATGATCAAAGAGGTTTTCTACCTCCCTTCTCTTGGAAGGAGTTGACTTTAATAATCATCTTGCATAAAACATGACATCATCGTGAAAATACCTATTCAAAGTATGGGCTGAGGCAAGCTTTGAGGGGAAAGTGCAAAAGATCCATTAKATAAAAAGGCTAGTTCCCTGCTCCTAAATAAAGTTGTGTTGCATCCATTTCCATTAATACTCTGAGATGAGCAGATAGCTTTATGCCTCTGTACCCAGAGAGAGCTCAGCAGAGTGTTTTGCACCTAGTGAGATGAAGTGAGCATTTTGAGCTGCTCTCCACCTCCCTTTATTTCCTCCAGTTGATGGTTAGGCTTCTCAAAACCTGTSGGTTACCACTTTCTGTTCTCCCTCAGCATTCCTCTAGGCAACAGAGGAGAAGGGCAGAGCTAGTACCTGAAAGCAGTGAAATGTCCTCAGAAAGTGCTCTCCTCCTGTGCCCCCTTCTTATCTGTTCATCCTTCCTCAGTGCTGCTTTTCTCTCAAAGAAGTTCAGTCAGAAACTTTTGCAGTGGAAATCTAAGGTTAATTGACAGAGCCTCGAYCCATCCAGAATATGAAATATGCCTGTATTTAACATCTCTGAACCAGATGTTCAGCAAAACCAGAGATTTGACATCTCTGGAGACAGTTACATACCAGCTTCATCTGCAGCCTTCACTGTTCCTACTCTGAGTGACACCTCCACCCGTATCTGACAAAATTCACAGCACTCTTTGCCAGATGATAGAGAGCTCCTGAGCAGATACCACACATTGGCACATGATGTGAAAGCATGAGGCTGTGTCATTGCTAAGGCAAAAGTTACTTTTAAGGTAGGCTTCTTGAACACTAGCTCCTTTTCCCTCGTCTATACTCAAGCCACTCCAGAGCTGCCAGATGTCACGGTTACTTATTCCTCTACACAGGCCTTAAGGATTTCTTCTTGCATACCATCTAATGTTATCCCTACACTGCCATGTTTTTTACCATGCAATTTTATGGACTCCATATATGCTTGGTCATATTGCAGAATCCAAACAATTCAGCTTGCTTATTCATGATTGAAAATCTTTTTCTCAGTCTGAACTGCAACAATTTACTGCAGGTATTCTCTGCACCAGTTGATACAGCTTTCCCAAGTACAAAGTGCTGCTTGGATACAGCTTAATGATACATTTCTGCAGAATACACTACATTATATAAAGTGGCAAACTTCATTCTTCTGTAAACTTGCTTATTCAAATATAGTTTCGGTAGAAGCATACTACATAGTATCTTGAACAGACCTCCTGAATGTATTCTTAATGTTGCAGGGTGTAACTGATGCGTGTGGTTATTTTCATGTGTTTGAGTGCAAGTATGCACTCTGTTTTAGAAARGTTTCAAGATTGACCTTCTGGATTTGCAAAAACTTGGGGAGAGTGAATAGTGAAAAATAAATTCTGTTTCAACTGTAATATAAAATTGAAGTAATAGTGTATTTCTAAACAGGAGCTTRCTTGTTGATCTGTCTTATCAGTCTGGTTTCTTTGTGCTGCTGCAAACAGTTATTTCCTACAARTAGGTACAATCTAGCTTGTAGCTACTTTTTAAATTATTTTTAAAWTATGTAAAGCTGGCTTGTGGCCCTCTCTATTTTTACTTTCTCAATCTACTGCTTTTCTTATGCAATGTACAGCTTCTCTTCTTTCTCTGAAAAGGTCTTGGAGCTCCTCCCAGTCCTGGGGTAGCTAGGAGAGAAATAGAAGGTAACATAACAATTTTTGTATTCTAGAAAATACAAAAATTTTTTTGTATTTTTTAAATTTAATAGCTGAGTAATATTACTGTCTTTGATATTAAAGGCAGATTCATTAAGGCATGTATTGTATAGAGTCTTTTTCTTTTATTTAACAGTTTTCAGGCAGGCAAGTTGCTTGCTGCTTTTCAATGATGGTGTGAAATGTTACAGAAAACAGTGTTCATCTGTGAAAAATGAATTGAAAACTTGGACTGCACTAATCAGGGAGAATATTTTCAAGGCTGAATGTCAGAGAAAGATGTAGTGAGATTTTAAGTCTACTCCCTTCATTTGCTAAATTTGGACATCTTCGGCAGAGTTGGAACAAATAATATAACTATAAATCAGAAATCTAGGCAGTCTGATTTTTCATAAAGAACTACCTATGTTCATATATTCTGGAGGAAGAAATTTCTRTTAAAATAATTTAGGCTATAATTTAGTGTTGTTCATTAATTATAGCTCCTCTTAAAGATCACAGAGTGTGTATGTTGATTGCCTAACTGTATGAGGCATGCGTTTATGAGAAGCATCTCTCGTGTTGTTCTGGCTGGAGCTAGCATGTAGTCTTGAAAGGATCCCATTTTACCCATGCCATCAAAGCTGTGTTTTGGGGTTTCTTCCCCTTCCCTCAGGAATATGACCCTTTGTAGCCAACATAGGTATAGCAGTAGAAGTCCTGATACAGTCACAATTATAGCATCAAAATGACCTCATTTGTAGTTATAACTCATTCTGGCTATATTGCTGGTTCATTTTTTCTAAATTATGAAATGATTATTTTCACAGAAAAGTTGAGGAAAGGGTCATCTAGTCCAATCCCCATGCTCCAAGCAGGCTGAACTAGAGCAGGTAGCCCAGGGTACGAGTTGCATCTACTGAGAGCTATACTCAGAAACTGTGTCTGGCTCTAATAAGGCTCCGTTGTCTAAGTGGAAGCTGATTTGATAAACAGCATGTCTTGGGTACTACGGAGTATTCCTTCAGTTACCGTGCTGACGTTACCTTCCTCGTGCATAGGCAGCAGAAATGCAAGCCAGAATCCCCAAACTCTTCTGCCTGTGCAAAGCTATGCAATTTGTCTGAAGTAAAGGTAATTTTTTCATATCTTGCACTTCACAACATGAATTGTGCGTACAAGGCTTGTTATCAGCATCAGCATGTAAATGCTGAGGTTGGTACTATAGTGCATTTGTACCATAAGTAAGGAAAGTAGGTGCAGGAACTTTGGTATAGGCCCTATAGATTGTTAAACTATGTATAGTTACAGATGCACTTTACTGATCACCTGATTTCTTTTGAATCAGCATGTTATATCAGATTTCTTTGTTTTGAAGATTGCTGTTAGAATATCTGAAGAATATACCACAAAAGAAAGCAACTTCTAGAAATATTCAGAAATCAAGGTACCTATACACGTAGGCATCTTCAGTTTGCAGCAAATACTAATTTTTGATTAGAACAGTCCAATTACTTCACATTTACCATGGAACAACTGTGCTAATGTAACAGTTCAGCTTATGAGTAGACAWCACTCTGTAACTTTTAAAAGTCACTAATGATGTCGTCTTGCTCCCATTTCCATTAGTGATAGTGAATCATTACTATATAATGTCAGTTTGTAGATGATCTAACAAAGATAATCTGATTTTTTTTTTTCATGCTCCAAAGCACAAAAAAGTCCTGGAACGCAAAGAAAAGATAATTTAGGTAATACAGGTACATGCTTTGTAATAATTATAATACAGAAAAGTTGATTTTTGACATATATTCTAAGTCAGCAGTCTCCGATATCTTTGTTACAGTTCGTAGTCAGCCTCCACCTTCAGCTGGATTTTCAAGTGCAGGAACCACTGGATATAGCACAGCCAGACCGGTAGGTAGTCTATCTTAAAATAATTTCCCTCCCAAGTTTTTAATTTTATTACACTGATTGTGGGTTTTTGTAAGTTGTAACAAGCATAAGAGAAATGCGAAACTGATCAGTCATTTTACAGCATATGAGAGTTAATGCCTTCCACAATTCTTGTTATCTGTTCACTGAAAATACTCCAGTGTGTATATATACATATATGTATATATGTATATATGTATATATATATGTATATATAYACACACACACAGACAAAACTTGGCTTTATTGTTTTGCATAATCATTGTATAGGCTCCCAAATAATACCGCATTTTATGTCTGCTTTCAAAGAACTGTACAAAGTGCAAAGCTGTGATTGTTTTTGTTCCTGTTGAACATGTGCTGATTTGGAATGATAACATGTATTATCTGCTGTGCTGAATTGTATATCCTGAGAGCAGTTGATTGCTTTCAGGCAGTTGATACATTGTATATTGATTTCTTGATATGTAGTGGGATTTTGTACCTTATTCTAATCAGTTAGTTTTGATAAGGTTCATCATGTAGAAGTGAAACATTCATCTATGCGCAAATATTAGTTCTGCATTTTATTTTGCATTTATGGTACCAGCTGAAGAAACTGTTTGAAGGATTTATGGAAGCTTGAACATCCTCCCCCCCAAAAAAAATCAAGAGATGGAAGACTATTTACCTTACTTCACTTAATAGTAGGAAGTAGGAGACTTCTACTGGGGAAGGAGAAAGCTGTGAATCTTTTAAAATAATTATCAAGAAACAGCTTTGTTTGATGATAATTGTATAGACTTCGCAGTGTATTTTAGAGAGAGTTTTTGCAGCACCATTAAAAACTTCACTTTCTGTATCTACATCAACCATAGTGTGCCTACATTGTTTCTTCGGTTCCTCTGATCCAGCAGATCTGGACTTCTTGACTTAAATAATACATCTTTATCTTGAAGGTTTTAGAGACAAAAAGCAGAAAAATTGATGAATTTATTTAAATTTTTAAGCGACTKCTTATCAATTTCTTGGCAATTTATTTTACTTTTTTTAAGGCATTTGGCTCTTCCCTTTGGTCTGGTGTTCACAGTGACACTGATAGGATGGAGAGCACAAGGATCCAAAAGGCTGTAGAATCTTTCACCACCTTCTAAAAGAGCAAGAAACAAAAGAAAATTGTCAACTGTGCAGAGATATCAGAGTTCTTACAAAACTTAAAGGAGCTGTACTTTGCTCCTTTGGCTCTTTCTCTTGTCGTATTGTAAAATATTAAAATGATTGAAAACTGCTGTTGAAAGCTACTATCAGAATCACTCTCCAATTCATTTTTCTCAGAGATTGATTTGCACAGTGAGTGGTCCCTGATGTGTTTTTATAATCATCTTTGCACTTCATTATATTCCCAGAAATGTAGCAGACACTCTTCTCAAATTTGGATAAAGAGAAGATGGTATACGGTGTAARAATCTGTTATTTACCACAGTCTACCTCTCTTTTCTATAACTGGAGCCCACTCACCATTTGCCATTTCTAAATCAAAATGATTCAATAAATCATCTGGCATATAGAAAAGACTAAACCAGTATCTTGGAAGAGCTTAAATGCAGRTTATTCAGATGAACAAGACAGAAAAAAGCAGCCCTGTTCTCTTGCACTGTGCTTCTCAGTGCCCAGGCTGGCTAAAGTTAGAGCTGCTGGCCGGTTTCTAGGAAGGGCCACGCTTCTGCAATTACCTGTACAACTTCTTAAGACAAAGCAGAACACATCTCCTGCTCTTCAAATGTTAAGATTTTCTTTGATTAAAACAAAAAATCAAAAAATTAGTATCAATTAGAGGGTCTGGGAAAAAAAAAACACATTTCATGAAGTCTGTGTGGTTTTTCAGACCTTAGCTTGGGTCTCCTTCAGATTTTCAAATTGAGGTTCCTGTTTTTCAGTTTGCTTTTTGGATGACATTGAATTTAGAAGATTTTCAGGACCAGGGACAGTAACCACAGAGCACTCTGCTTCCTTCAAACTGCATCTGAGGATTATTTCATCCTTTGTTTCTATTCCATTTTGATTAATATTGTATGGAAATATTTTTCTGTATACATTTTGGAATTTAATTCCACCATTCTTCTGTYTGCTTTCTCAATATTCAAAGGAATGGGAGTGACCACATGCATCTTGGTAGTCAAAAGGAGGAGATATTTCAGAGGTTTAGGTGGTTTAAGGCATTTAGCAAGTGGTAAATGGATTCAACAAAGCCTAATGATTCGGACATTATACAGTGCATACATCTAGTAAAAGTAAGATCAAGGATGATATTTGTTATAGAGTGGTAGGGGTTGTTTGTTTTTTTCAATCATATTTGTGTGGAGAATTGTTTAATAGGGTTTGCTTTGAAAACCGTTTTTAGGATATCCRTTCTTATTCAAAATTTGCGAGAATGTTAATAAACAGGGATAGATCAAGGACAAAGTTTTAGAGGAAACAAATTTTACAAACATTATCTTGCCTCATGATTGTTCTTTTTTCTGAAATGCAAACATGAGTGTTAGAATAAATAAGCATGGTCTTTTTTGCATATCTTGGATCTTTGATGTATAAAATTTAATATAGCTGCTGTTTGCAAATGGCAGAGTACGATCTAAAAATTAGATAGTTTCTACAGTTCAGATTGACAGTAATTTATCAATGCATTCTTATTAGGTCTTTTCCATCCCAAAATAACATTGTTGGTTTTGTTGCTTAACACAATTCACAGACTTCGGTCTAATTCACTTACTAATTCTGGCAAAATAATAAATGTTGTAATTTCTGAAATGTTTSGGTTCTGGTCCCTGCAGTGGTAAATATAAAGGTGAAGTCAATTATAAAAAAATACCTGCTTTGAATAATATTTTGTGAATATACTCTTTGCTTTTATATAAGAAGAAAAAAATAGCTTAGTTACTGTTATCAACCATTTTGTTATTCAGAGTCCTAATTACACTAAGTCATTTAGCAATAGATGACAACAGATCCAAAGTAGAACTAAAGTGCTTTCTTTTTACYAATGATTATTTCAGACAGTTCCACCTCGAGCTGGAGTTATTAGCGCGCCACAAAGCCATGTCCGTCCCTCTGGGGGAAGACCACCATCTGAAACTCAGGCCAAACCTGTTGAACCACCAAGGGGTAAGTTTTGTTTCTTCTGAAGTATAAATAATATGCAGCATTACAGTTGGATATAGTTAGCTGTCACTATACAGTCAAGAGGTACTATATCTGGTTTGAATGTTTTTTCTTCAGCTGGAGGTGCCTTCATATTTCGCTAGAAATGAAGGTTCTTCAATGTGGTAACACTTGGCAGTTTCTGTTAATGTAGATTATCAGTCTGTACTGTAAACGCTTACATGATAATAGAAAGCAGTCAGGGGAGATTTAGGCCCACTAATTTCACTCCATTAAGCGAAACTGATTGATTGGATTGTTGAGTTCTGGTCTTGGGTATATTGGTGTGTCATATCATAGATGGTGATCACTGGATCATTCTTCATGGTGGTCGCTCCATAGTCATGATATTTGGAATAGTGTTTATGTTTGACTTTCAAAGGCACTTTCTAAACTAGAAGATAAAATGTTTCTTTCAGTATATTAATTTCAAAATACACATTTTATAATAGTGCTTTTCAAAATACATTTAAATACAACTGAAGTACATTTAAATATCGCTTGAATGCTGTCTCTCTTTATCTATAGTAATCTCTACTGTGTCTATAATAGTTATTTTTAATGTAGCTATGATGGGATGATGATCTTTTGATGACTTCTAATCTAGTTGCCATGAATACTTGCCATTCTTACAGTCCTCCTTCTGCAGTTCTGTCTGATGCTTCCACACCCACATATTCTCATTCATACTTATCCTAAGGTTTCATTATAATTCTCTGCAATGAAAAGCACTGAAAATATACTTGCAGGCTCACCATTACTTCCTGAACCACTAAAGCCTCAGGCTGTTGGACCTTCTCAACCCACCACTCAGCCACCRCCTGCCCTAAGAATGCAAGAGCCTCTGATCCCTGTGTCATCACATCCATCTCAGACAAGTACTCCACATAGTCTGGAACCTCCCCCACAACCACCACCTCGTAGCAGATCATCTCACAGTTTGCCTTCTGAATCTGTTCCTTCACAGCAGCAAGTAAGTAAAAAAGCTTGTTTTTATATATGTTGTTTCTTTATTTAAATTAACACAAYTTGCACTGAATGCCACAGCTGCATGAGAAACCCCTAAAGCAAAAAATAAGCAGAAATAGAGGTTGAAAGATTAGATCCAATGGTCAGCAAGGTCTAATAAGGTAATACTTAATCAATTTTATATTGTCCATGAATAATTAGTGTCTAAACATTACTAAACATTTAACATAAGATTTGTTATGACAGACTTAAAACTTATGGACAACTTGTTCTTAAAATTATGTGGCCATTTGAGAACTTCATATAGAGAAATGCACAATCTAAGTAATTTAAGTCTAGGTAACACAAATCCATAAATTAAGTTTTGTAGCAACTATCTAATAGAGGTCAAAGTGATTATCATGTAAGCTTTATAGATCTCACAAAAGAGTATGTGGTGCTTTATGTTGATGATAATTCATTGAAGGATGAAAATATTGACTCTGTGCGTAAGAGAAATACACTTGTCCTCCCTATTCCTCAGTGTCAATTAAAGTAGAAAACATACCAAATTAATCTGAATATGTATTATAGTAACATTGATACTCTGTGCTGTGGGACCATTTGAAATGTTTTCCAGAAAAAAGCATGTTTAAGGAAACCTGTAGTTCCTTACTACTATTTAAAAAATGTGGAAGTAGATTTTCAGTGTACTTTGTATATACATARGGTTAAATTTCTTCACTAAAGGCCAGCGCTTCTGGTTTTTACAGTATTGTTTGTTTACTATTTGAATAAAAGTGCAAATGCATTGAAGCTGATAGATTTGTGYCAACTTTATACCAAGAGTGATTTTGGGTTTTTTTGATTTTATTTTCTGGGGTGTTTTTTGACATATGCTCAGATGTGTTTTTTTTTTAATGACCTCATAGGTTATATGTCAGTATTTCAGATTTTATGTTACTACTGTATCTTAAGTGTACTTTCACTGAAGCAGCTAGTATCTATTTTGTACGACACTGAAGCAGCTAAATTCAGTCTTCAGTATGCTGAAGATTTTGAATTCTTGTAGAAAATAKTTAAAACCTCTTCCTTTCTCTCTACTGATCCCCTCTCCTTTCTTGTTAACTTTTGTCATTGTTGAAACCCAGGACAAAAAAGAGAGGATTTTTTTGAATATATGGGTACACTGTCAGGACTGTCGTTTTTTAAAGAGTAGGAAGTGTTGCCAGTAGAGAATGCATATGGAGGCACAAGGCACTGGAGAATGTACTCATTTTCTAAGTAGAAACAGATTACATTGTGTCACTTTTGAAAGTCTGGTACCTTTGAAATATAGTTTTAACCTCAGAGGGATTTGTGAAAGAGGTGCAAAGTTCTTTGAAAATTACTCTGATAATTACATTTATCTGTATGTATACACAGCAATCAGAAATATCCTGAAAACATTTTAAACAGGTTTTCTGAGCTGCATAATGCTGTGGCTATTTTGTTAACAATATCTAAGCCAGTTAGTTTAAAAGTGGTTCAAGTAGCTATTCTTTTCTCTGTAATCACTTTTCTGTAATTAACACAGGCTGTATATTGACAAGAAAGAAAAATAAGACCTACATTGAGCTTCACTTATTGTCTACAATTTAGGGGGTTTTATTTCCTTTTTTCAGAGTTTAGTTAAATCACTTTTATTGATTACCATTTGTAAATGTAAAATTTTCTGAGAAGAGGTCTTTAATTCTCAAGAGATTTGTTATTTCTTTAATGCATTCTAAGCCCATACTTTGATTCAAAGCTTGACAGTGATATTTAAGAACCTAAATCTCTCCGTTATAAAAATAATTCATRATACACAGTGTGAATACTCAGGACTTTGTAGATTACAAAGCAATATATTAAAAGCAAAGTAATAATTGTAAATGGGGAGATATTTTAATCTAAATTAAGGGAATTTGTTTTCTGATAGAGAAATCTTACAACTTTTTACTACAGATGGGTAACTGTACCAAGACAGTTYGTGGAATAAGGGCCACAGTGTCTTTCTATTAATGGCTAGTTAGCATTACATAAGCAAATTCTTAGAATTGGTCTTCAAAAACAGCCTAAGTCATCTGCACAATGAACATCAGTATAAAAATAGCATTAGAATTGGCCTGAGGTGTTTTGTTGACTCTTAAAGGTAAAGCTTATAAAATCTTGTAGTAGAATTCGAGTTATTTAAAATTTATTATAGCATGTGTTGCATAATAAATATTTTTGCTTCRTATTCATATCCCCCAAAATGCTTTTGTTAGAGCTTAAAATATTTTTAACATGAGGTTGATTTGTTACTTGGAATTTCTTCCTAATTTTCTTTCCTTTTGATGTCTGTTTCTCTCACAAGCAGGAGCAACCATCAGGGTAACAGGTATCTGACTATTTACCAATCTTGTATGTGGTCTCCATCTATTCAAGCAGAAAAGATGTATGAATCTTGTTTTCATACATCTGCAGCCTCATCCACATCAAAATCACCTGTCCACATTAATGAATTGACTATCATATCATAGTTTGCTTTTTTCTTYTCATAATGCAATAAAAATTGATATAGTTAACTGTATTTACTAGCACTGTAGCAAATATTCTGCTTCATCATTTTTTATGACACAATTGGAATCTTACATGTTTTGTTTAGTCATTGCTGAATCTGCTGATCTGAGTCTATTTCGAAAAAAAATGAGTAGGTGTTGGAATTAACCTTTTTCCTTAATACAAATGAATCCTGATGCAATTGTACTCCTGATTTTTTTTTCAAAATAAAGCCTATGTTTCACCTTTCTCTGAGAACAGAGAATAGAGGAGTTATTTTTACCCTAAGTAAAATACACTTTTTTTTTTTTAAACTTAAGCTATTATACTTTGGACAATTTAAAAGCATTTGGTTCCAGGATCTTTTCAGATCAAATATATACCTGTAATTAAAGAGCAGTTGGGATTCATAATTACTTTAGAATTCTGTACTTTTTCATTACTTGCTGAATGAAGGTAAAATTTTAAAAGCTTTTKCCAAGTTACATTCATGTTCATGCTACAGTCCAGATTTTTTTACATTTCCCCCATAGTTATTTCATGACATTCTTTTAATATTGTTTTCCAAAACACCTATTATATACATAGAATCATTCAATATAAGCATTTTTATGCTTATGATTTGGTAATATTAGGCCTCACCTGTGTTAGAAGCTCTCTGACATAGTAGCGCCAGGRATAAATGCAACTGACATTGCTGTTCGGACAAGAGCTCCAGAGCAAATGCAGCTCACGCTGTTCCTGCTACCAGTCCGCTCAAACCGCATCTGCAATTGCTTGGGTAGATACATTGGGGAAAACTTCTAATACTTTTATTAGGCCTAAGTGTCTTTAAAGCGTGTAAGTATTAAGTGGATGTGTAGAGACATGCTCTAAACTATTCACAGCAAATGCAGTAAAAATTAGATGTTTAACAACTGAGGATAAACTGCTATAACATTGTATTTTAGCTAGCATCACAGTTAACAAAACAGTAGTTGGCAAGCTTTTCATGCCAAAAATCTAAAATATTTGGGTATATTGAAGTGGTGCATTAAAATGAGGCATTTGTTTGTGAAATTTAAAATAAGAACTATTTTAACTTAGGTTTAATTGTTTTTCATTAGTTTAATAAGGTGGAAATTCAAACTGTTCTGTCAGTGTGAATGCTCGAATAAATGTGGATATTCGTCCTCTTTGATTAGTTGCAGCAAGGAATAAAAGTTGCATTGTTGTTTGAAGAAATTTATAAAAACAGGAATATTTTGTTTTTAAAAKATGAGGAGGTTGCATGGAGAAAACAGTGTCTTCTCCATTTGATATTATTCTAAACAATGATAACTTGCCATTTTAAAATACAATTTATTAAAAAATGCTACATCCTCAAAGCTGATGATTGCAGCTTTACGTGTAAAGAAAGACACAAGATACCTACAAATACATATGCTTACATAAAAATGGCTAAAATGCATATACTAATAACACTAATTTTTCCTTTCATTGTGATGCTTAAAATTGCTTGTAACATCAGCCTTAAAATCTCAAACAGTGAAACTAGAGCTTTTTACTCTTTATATGTGCTTGGTTATCAGTTGTTTAGAATGCAGCATAATTATCCAGATTTCTTAAATATTTTCAGACATATGAAGTATGTGCTTGTAACTAGAATTCTGAGTTGCATGAAGTAAATTCAAGTTGCATTGACCAATAAGGAGGAAAGTTGAGTTTAACAATTAGCAAGTTTTTCTTCAGCAAAGAAGTTACGGGTTAATGTTTTCCAGAAAATAAGCAATTGTTTTACTACRTTGTGCAGGTTACAGTCAAGTTAAACTGAAGTTTCAGGTTAAGACTCAGAGCTGCTTTTCTTCTCATAGAACAATGAGAAATGGGGAGTTATTAAGATTTTTTTTTTTTTAAAAAAAAAGAAAGCCACATGATTACTAAGCACCTTTCTTTCTTTCCAGATTAAAACAAATGGAACCTATGCCACTAAGCTTGAAACACAGTTAAACAGTGACCCCTTTGAAGATTTGTCATTTAAGCTGCTTGTGTCAAAGATGCAGACATCTGTTCGAACATCACCTGTTCCAACTTTAAACCAAAAGGAGTTGATACAATTGCCTTCTGCAACACAAAGAAATGCAGATACTTTGCGTAATGTAAATTGCATGCCAGCAATGCCTCCTATTCCAACCTTTAACAAATCCCAGGAACRTACACGCAGCTCTCCAAATCCATTTGTTACTGAACTGAACTGCACAAATCCGTTCACTGAAAGAATTCTTAATGCTGGAAACCCATTTAGAACAGAAACTCAAGAATCTGAAATAACTTCACATTTACTAGAAGGGCACACTGCTTGCAATCCTTTCCCCTCTCTAAATCCCCACACTTGTAATACAAGCAAGCCTGTATTTTCTGTTGATGCATTTGAAAACAAGTTTTGCTTGCAAAGTAGATCTTTTATGGAAGAAAATGTACAGCCAAAAGGATGGGTAACATTTGATGATGATGAGAATTTCAATGCAAAGCTAAAGCCATCTAAAAGTGTTCCAGATTTTAAACAAATCGGTTCCAGGAAGTCAGCTGGATCTCCAGATTTGCTGGGCACTGAACAAAATACTTTTCTTGGCTCAGACTTTAACTTTGATAATGACTGGAATAAAAGTTCTACTGATTGCTTCTATACAATGCCAGCAAGAAGACCACCCGCACTTCCTACACCATCAAGAATAACCAGCAACAGATCCCCTGCAGATCCTTTCACTTCGGTACCTAAGGTGTCACCAATGCAAGATTTTACAGAAAGATAGATGTTCAAAAATATGAGGTTATATTTGTTGCTACGTTTATCCAGTAGAATAATTGGGCATTTGAGATTATTCTGTGTGCAATAACTGATTGTCAAATGCACTGAAACTTAACTCTACTCATAAACAGCCGCTATTGTTTGTGTAAAAATTTTGAATATGTATATATGGTAGAGCACAAAAAGATTGTCTGAGATTTATTGAAATCTAAATGTAATAGTATTTGAATGGATAGGAAAAAAAAAAGGAAAAACTACTAATCTCAATAAAATATACCGATCTTGGAAATAGTTTTTGCTTAGGGAGCTCTTTCACTTCTGTTCCCCTCTCRAGGAATTTAAAAAATGAGGCTCCCTCCTGGTAGACTTCCCACTCCCTTTTTACTGTTTTGTTAATTGATATTTATAAGTATTTACCAAAGAGCTGCCAAAGTCTGTTCAGATTTGAATGTTGACAAATATTGTTTAGAAGTTGTTTAATTTATAACAGAGGCTATGGAGATTTGTAAGGTTTATATTTGAATTTGAGGCACAACAAAGATAGTTTAGTTTCAAAATACGACTGTGTATTAATATATTCAATATTTGACTTTAATTTTGTGTCGATACATTTCAGCTTTTAAATATTATTGTGACACACATTCACTAGCATTAATTCAGAATAATCCTTCCATCTCATTCATTTATTCATTACTGTTTTAAAGATTTTTTTTTACATAAATTGGAAACAACTGATAAAAGTGTACCTTTGACCTCTAGAAAAAATTCTCCTTCTGCTTTGATATAAAAAGCAGGTTTTACCAGTTGCAGACAACATACTACAGTTGGTTTGTCCTGCTCTAGTTTTGCATGTTGGAAGGGCTTTCTTGTCTTGTAGAAAGACCTAGGTGAGGAAATCAGCAGTCATGTTACCACATCAGAAGATGGAGAAAGTCATCTGGTGTATCTGGGCTGTCTGCCCAGCATCTACTAGGCTTGCTGCTGTATCTTCAAATCTTGCCTTCGAAGAAAACAGGAGAGCAGCAGTCCTCTGAGCTGAGCAGTATCATTCTGTCACTTCTGCAGCTGAGCTAAGTCAGTGACCCTTCGTTCCCCAGGGGCAGTGACAACTTACGCGTGGTGCTGCTTTGCATCGAAGGCCGAGTCACATTTCTACATCTTTTACTATATAGAAGCAACTGTTTCTGCTTTTATGGTTTTGTGGAATACACATTAAATTACACAAATGTGATATTTTATTTTCTCGAGGCAATTTAACCGATTTCCTTAGCTCTGTTTACATATGCTAAAAAAAAAACATGCAGTTCTCTTCACAAATCACAGTATCGTAGGACATAAATTACTAATGCTGTTCTGTACTTTCAGCAGAAGCTGAGTGCATCACCACGTGGCCATCTCGCGGGGGACTGCAGATGCACACACTCATTGGCTTACTTGCAAAGAAACTGTACTGGTTCTACCAAAGTTGTGTCTGAAACACAACATACACGCATTATATTTATAGTAGCAAAATGCATAATGACAGTACTTTTTTAAATTCTCAAATGCTAATCAAAACATTATTTATAAAATAATCCCCTCTTCCTTCAACAGTATATGGTTAGCCACGAGCTGCAGTTGGATAGGGAAGTAACTATAGTGAGTTTTATATTGTGCTTTTTTCTGTTCCGGTCATTAAGTAGTACTTGGACGTTTTAAACAGCAGTGGTACTATAATCTTTGTGCTTCAGTATGTGAATTACCTTGTTTTAAACTGTTGCTATTAACATCTGTGTGATTGGTGTTTTGGTATATTCTTACATTAGCAAAACAATTTTATTTTGGGAGCTTTTGCTAGTGAGAGTCAGGTGATAAATATGTTCTTCATCGATTATTTGATTACAGTGATTAAAAACTACTGTCTAAAATGAACCCGGTATACAGCACCTCTACACTTTACGGGATTATGGAGCTTGACAGTAAAGTACTGCAAAGGTAACAAAAAATACTCCAAAAATATAGCGTGTGTGTGTATATATATATATATATATAGATAACCACTGTAACGTGTACKAATGAAAATAATTACTAGCAGAAGCTCTGAAAAATACTAAGAAGTACAATTAGAAATGCTCAGCACATGTTCATGAATTCTGTGTTCCCTGTGGTAAATTGCTCTGTTAAATGTAACAAATCTGTAGCTTGTGGCACACGGTATTTATGACTGTATACTTTACAGAACTGCAGTATTGAAAATCACGGCATAAAACGTTCCTTATATGTACGCCCTGCGGACGGCGGTGTTGTAGTAATGAAATAAATATACCTGCCCTTCGGACATTCTCCTTTTACTTATGTATTTATTTATTTTTGTCTTTATTTTTGTTGTCAGCTGRGCTGCGCCCCGGGGCCCCTCAGGCCTGGAGCGGGGCGGGCACAGCTGCACGGAGGAGGCGTGCTGACGTCACAGCCAGTCCGGCCCGGCGCAGTCCCGGCCGCGCGCCGCGGCGCCTCACCGGCTGCTCGCGGGCGCTGGCCCTTTAAGAGAGCTCCGCGACGCAGCCACCGGCGGCGGTGGGCGGGGGCGGAAGCGGCTGCGCGCTGGAGGGCAGCGCCGGGAGGGAGGCAGCGTTGCTGGCGGTTCCGGCTCGGTGGGTGCGCGGGAGGCCCCGGGGTGCCGCGGCGGGCGGCGMGGTGCCCGCACGGGGCCCGAGAAGCGCCGTGGGCGGCTCGTCCCCGCCCATCTGCCCCTCCAACGGCCGGTATCCAGGGACGCGGAGCCGTCGCTGTGGGGGAGGGGAGCCGCCGTCCCGCGCAGGCGCAGAGCGGGGGCGGGGCCGCCGCCGTCCCGCGCAGGCGCAGAGCGGGGCCGCCGCCGCCAAGGGCTGGGCGGCGCCATGGTGCGGCTCCACGTGAAGCGCGGCGATGAGAGCCAGTTCCTGCTGGAGGTCGCCGGCAGCGACCGCCTCGCCGACCTGGCGCCGCTCGTCGCCCGCATCTACAACGGCAGGCTGAAGGTGCAGCGCCTCTGCTCAGGTACCGGCCCGCCTCGGCCTGCCCGCCATTGCACCCCCCACCCCCACCCCAACCACCACCACCAACGGTCGGGGGAGGCTCCCGGCTCGCGGCTGCGCTGCCGCCCCGTGCCGGCGGCACTGCTGCTCCCCCGGCTGCCGCGTGAGGGGGCGAGGGGCGGCGCTGCGCGGTCACCTGGCCGCAGCGCCGTGCAGGAGTCCTGTGCTGCGCAGAAGTTAAGCAGTGCCTCCTACCTCCCCGGTTAACGGCAGCCAAGCCTCTCCTGCCGAAGCTGAAGAGTACAGGGAATCGCCCCGCAAACCTTACGTAAAGTCCCACCTTCTGTTTTTTTTTTTTTTTTTTTTTTTTTTTTTTCTGTAGCTTCCTAGCAGAGGTGGGCCCTGAGGTTTGGATAGCTCTGAGCTTTGCCCAAGACGTGACTGGGGAGTCAGCTACAGAATGACTGAGCTGCAGGGCATCTTGTCCCACCATGGCTGTATAAATGCTTCATGAGTAGAAACATAACCAACGTGTGAACAGAATTCTGGTGTTGTCTAGCATATAGTGGGTGCTAGGCAGCCGTTGTCCAGTGGGAGTACCTACTGSAGGCCTCTAAACTACTATTTTAGCTCCAATGAGGAGTGTGCTTTTGAAGACTATTTCCCTATTGTCCCTACAGACCGTGCTTTGGTCTGCATTGCAGATCAGACTGGAAATGCATACACTGTATTGCCTTCAGATGAGATTCTCCTGAAGGATGCAGCCTATCTACATTGGATGTCCTCCAACCACTAACACATGTTCAGTGCATGAAACTAGACTTCAGGTTAATAAAAAATTACAATACACAGATAATGTGGATGTCAGATTTTCAGCACTAACTCTTTCTTTCTCCTGCTGTTGCTCCACAGTACTTGCTAATGTAGTCTTAGTCTTTATGTTCKTGTCTGTGCATATTCCTGGCCACAGGAGCAGATTGGCCATTTCTTGGGACATCTCCTTCTGTTGCRAGACTAATGTGCTTTTATTCATGAGATGATGGTAAAGAGGCTTCAGGGCCTTGAAGGAGAAAATATGATGCTGTGGGCTGACAGMTGGATAAATTGTTCTGGAGGAAAGTGGTGACTGGAACCTGTAGGCAAAGTATCAGATGCTGTAGTTGAGGCAAAGGGGCAGCTGTTTGCTGATGTTCCTRATRTGCCTGACCAARCTGCATCCATACGCTGTTCTTGCTGGCTAGGCTGTGTGTTGGTAACTAGTATTTACACTTATCTCYGTTTGCTGTCTCAGCCAGAACTGCCCAGTACAGTTGTTTCTTTATCAAGACATAAATTAATATGGAGACTTCTGTTTATTTCATGCTGGGCGTGACTGATCCTTTGGGTCTGATGTGGCAGTCCAGATACATGTTCTCTCTACTGTGAAGAARTTCATAACTGCATAACAATAAAACATTTTTCCATTTTGAAAGAAGTTATTTTCCCAAACTACTTTAGAAAAAGAAATGTGCAGCCAGCCAAAGCTGACCAGTGAAWWGCAGAATCACAGAATAGGTAAGGTTGGAAGGGAGCTCTRGAGATCATCTAGWCCAATCTCCCTGCTCAAGCAGGGTCACCTAGAGCATGTTAGACAGGGTTGCATCCAGGCGAGTTGTGACTATTTCCAGAGAAGAAGACTTCACAGTCTCTCTGGGCAACCTGTTCCAGTGCTCTGTCACTCTCACAGTGAAGAAATTCCCCCTCACGGTCAGGTGGAACTGCCTGTGGTTCAGTTTGTGCCCATTGCCTCTTGTCCTGTCACATGGGACAACTGAAAAGAGTTTGTCCCTGTCCCCTTGACACCCTCCCTTCAGGTACTTATACACATTGATAAGATCCCCCCTCAGGCTTCTCTTCCCCAGGCTGAAGAGGCCCAGCTCTCGCAGCTGTTCCTCATAGGGCAGATGCTCCAGCCCTCTGATCATCTTCATAGCCCTACGCTGGACTCTCTGCAGTAGCTCCATGTCTCTCTTGTCCTGGGGAGCCCAGAACTGGACACAGTACTCAAGAGGAGGCCTCCCCAGGGCTGAGTAGAGGGGCAGGATCACCTTCCTCCACCTGCTGGCAACACTCTTCCCAATGCACCTCAGGAGACCATTGGCCTTCTTGGCCACAAGGGCACATTGCTGGCTCACGGTCAACTTGTTTGTCCACCAGYACTCCCAGGTCCTTCTCTGCAGAGCTGCTCTCCAGAAGGTCAGCCCCCAGCTTGTACTGRTGCATGAGGTTATTTTTCCCTAGGTGCAGGACTCTGCACTTGCCCYTGTTGAACCTCATGAGGTTCCTCTCTGCCCAGCTCTCCAGCCTGTCCAGGTCTCTCTGAATGGCAGCACAGGCCTCTGGTGTGTCAGCCACTCCTCCCAGCTTGGTATCATCAGCCAACTTGCTGAGGAGCCACTCTGCCCCTTTGTCCAGGTCATTGATGAATAAGTTGAAGAGGGTGGGACAATACTGAGCCCTGGGGAGCTCCACTAGCCACAGGCCTCCAACTGGACTCTGCATCACTGAGGACAACCCTCCAAGCTCTGCTTTTCAGCCAGTTCTCAGTCCACCTCACAGTCTACTTGTCTAACCCACACTTCCTGAGCTTATCTAGGAGGATGTTATGGGAGACAGTGTCAAAAGCCTTGTTGAAGTCAAGGTACACAACGTCCACTGCTCTCCGCTCATCTACCCAGCCAGCCATGTCATCATAGAAGGCTATCAGGTTGGTTAAGCAGAATTTCCCTTGGTGAATCCATGCTGGCTACTCCTGATCACCTTCTTTTCCTCCCTATACTTGGAGATGACATCCAGAATGAGCTGTTCCTGGGATGTAGGTGAGGCTGACYGGCCTTAGTCCTCCTTGCCATTTTTGAAGACTGGCGTGACATTGGCTTTTTTCCAGTCCTCAGGCACCTCTCCAGTTCTGCATGACCTTTCAGAGATGATGGGGAGCAGCCTGGCAATAACATCTGCCAGCTCCCTCAGCACTCGTGGAAGTGAAGTACCAATAAGAAAAGATTTATAGCCAACAAGTATCATCTCGGTTTTCATTCCCCCATTGTTTTACAGCTTATGTTGTTTCACATGCTACTGTATACATGCTRTAACATAAAACATATGAATTATATAATCCTTATTTATTTTATTTACATAGATATTTAAAAACTGAAATTTGTTAATAAGGTTTGCCTGCTTCTATATATTTTGAAAGGTTTTTGTAAATGATATGTCAAGATTTCTAATCTTGTGTTCTAAATGCTGTTAAGAGATGGAGGAGCTGGCAGAGCATGGGATTTTCTTGCCTCCTAACATGCAAGGACTGACAGATGAACAAATTGAAGAACTGAAATTAAAGGATGAATGGGCAGAAAAATGTGTGCCAAGTGGTGGAAGTGTCTTTAAAAAGGACGAAATTGGACGAAGGAATGGACATGGTAATAGCATACAGATATATTTTTCTTTCTCTGCGAGATAAATAATGTATGATTTCATGAGGAATGTGATAATCATAATTCTTGACCTTTCATTTTTACTTCACTGCCCTGGCAAAAGAGAAAATCAAGTAAATATTACATGTACAGTTCATACCAGGCCAACACATTAGCCAATCTATATTTGTTTGCTRTTATTGTAAAAATCATCCTATAAATAAATGATTTTAAAGGCACTTATGGACCTGTTTAAGTAGCAGCTGCATAAGGAGAGTATTTTCGCAAGAATTCAGCTAAACTGTCAGTAAGACTTGGGTATTAAATATTCTACCTTTGATTAGAACCTGGTATAATGTTGGTTTAAAAGYCTAAATAGTATTATCTTTCTTCAGCATGTATTCTAGTTTATGCTAGTCAACTTTGTAAGCATAATATTTGGAAGTAAACTCCAAAAATAAGCAAATAAGTATCAGAAGCAAAGTTGACCTTAATTTATTCTCCCCATTTGTAAATGCATACTTCTGTAATGTTTTTCTCCAGTGTCTCCAAGCTACCTTCAGAGAACTGATTGTTTTTCTAATAGCTCTTCTTTTCCTCATTCAYTGTGACTCTGACTTACTGAATTCCCTTCCTGTCTCTTTTAATTCTGCTCAGCATACTTCTGCCAAATGCTTTTGCCATAGTACTTGGTATGTGYGTAAAGCACCACCACCAGCTTAGAGTCGAGAGCATGAGGGCCAGGAGTACAGAAGAAGCCATGASTGTTGTCTTACTCCTGTGCTCCCGACACCACAACAACACTTGTTGGAGCAGGCRGCTCTTTAGCCATGGACTGCAGGGCAGTTCAATTAAGATGAAATAATTGAATAATTTTGTTACAGTGTTAGTCTGGCATACATAAACAGCTTATACCACATGTCTGTCTTAGGGGAAAATAATTTTCCTAACATAAAACACTATACATTCAAATTTAAGCCCTTGCTGAACTATATTAAGAGCTTATAATATAATTAAGATTTCCTTCTTAACTATGTTTTCAGAAGTAGTTGAATCTCTCTCTTGCATAGTCACAAAGCCTGGCTTGTGGCAGGCAATTGGCATAAGGATTTTGGTTCAGAGTTTGGCAGAGCTGTAAGCTTAATRTAAGGCCTTGCAGTAAAAAATTTGCAAACAACTTTAGCATGAGGGTAGTACCACTTTTACCTATAGTTGTGCCCTGACATTTATTCATTAGTGGATAAAAGCATGCTATAAAGCTTATATTGTATTTGTGAAACTGCATCTGCTGTGTAGACTGAGATTTTAATTACAAAAACGTCAGAGAAGTCCAAGCTGTTGTTCCTGCTGACGGTGTATCTGCCAGTACTGCCCACGATAGTCATAGGTACAGCATGGAAAGAAAACCTTCTTTTAGGCTGTGGCCTGAGATTATGGCCATTGTCTTTTATTACTTAGTATTCTTATCTCAAATGAAATTCCAAACACCAGTCAGATGTCTTTGTGGAAAGATAAATGTAACTATCCCGTGAGAAATATTGTTTTGTTTCTTAGACTAGTCAGCAATATGATAATAAACTATGAGACTAGTAAATTGACTACAAGTTAGTAGTGCATCTGTTGTTTGCGTTTTAATCGTGTTTAATTTACTTGTAGTGGACAATAACCTGGACAGATTGTTTGCTGTGATTTTATGCCAGGTAATGTTAATGTAGGCTATTGAACACACTTCTCTCTCTCTCTCTCTCTCTCTCTCTCTCTCTCTTTTTTTTTTTAAGCTCCAAATGAAAAAATGCAGCAAGTTATAAGAAAGACGATAGAGGAAGCTAAGGCATTAATCTCTAAGGTAAGTTTTCTGAAGCAACCTGTGGTATGTGCAACTTTTTAAGTGGATGCTTTGTAGTTAGGCTGCTTAAGAAAAAATACCTCTTTTCAGTGCCAAGGGTAACAGTTTTGAATAATGTCACAAAGTGATGTAAATAGTCTAATAAAAAGTGTGACAATTCTGTTAATCATTTTCTTAATGGCTTTTGGCAAGCTGGTTCAACAAGTTAAAGAATCAGGTATTAAATTCCAAGCGAATGCTGGCAGCCTAGACTAAATGATTAAATTGCATTTAATTTTATCCACACATTCTTAATTTGCTATTGATGCATTTTTTTAAGTGAATGCTTGTCAGGTTTTCTAGTGAAAAATTAACTACATTCTATGATATTCCTGGAATCAAAAGCCTTTTGCTCATTAACATAGTCTTTTGAGTTTTATGTGTAATTAATTGAAGAATGTGTTCTAATCTCTTAGATTGGGCTGTGGCCTTATAAGCACTTGGATAGATGCCTGCTGAGTCTCAATGACTTTGTGTGCCTTAAGATAAGCATGAGGGGATGCCCTGGTGGGACTGTGGTCTAAATTATTGAACATTACTTTTCTAAACTATTGAACGTTACTTTATCAAATATTCAGATACTCTGTATTGAGTCTCAGCTTTCACATGAATTTGAAGCAAAAATGAAATATTTATTATAAATGTTTTTTTTCCTGTAAATCTTTGTAAGTAATCTTTTCCTCCCATGCCTATAGGGAATCTGAGAAATTRTATTTGTGGAATTTTAAAGCAGCTTTGAACTAGGTATACAAATAGATAAAATTACAGATTTTTACTGTTACCTGTGCAGTTAAATTGATCATCTTGACAGTTTCATTGCTGATACCAGTATTGTATCAGTCATTTGGAGTGATCAGCTTGGGTCCCCAAAAGCCTTGCGGTTCTGTTGGAGGCAAGCGGAGAAACTGCCCTGTCACCTAACAGTGCTTCCAGTGTGCTGAGCTGCAGCACACTTTTTCTAAATTTTTTGTAAGATTTCAATCAAACTGTTCTGAATTGCAGCAAAATATGCATAAAATGAGAGATGTTTCAGATTACGTCCTTTGGACTTGAAAGATTTTCTCCAGATAGACTTTTCTTTTCAAGTTGGATTGTAACTGACCAACTCTTTTTCTAAATATAGAGAAGTTAATAGTATATAGTTTTATTTATTCAGGAAGAAATATCCTGCAGATTTGGTCTTCACTTTGCAGGCTTGTCTGGTTGAAGCTTACAACTATATACCATGCTGTCATTTACTCTACAAAATTGCTACACTGCATGCCTTTTCATGCCAGAAATTGCTGCAGCTCACTGGTGAATGAAATTAAAAGATAGGTTGTGAAGTGGCTTTGGCAAGTCCTGTTGTGTGAGAGCTAGACAAGTGTTACTGTTGTTGATTGCCACACATATTTAAGTAAATGCCTAGAAATATGATCAGCACACTTTGAGGGTGGGTTAGTTTTCAAAGCCAAGGTTTCATTTTTACAGTGATGAAAATGGAGAAATGCCTGTATATTAGGAAAAAAATGGGTCCTCTGAAGTTTAGAAACCTATCATACTTGCCAGTTAACTAGTTTAATAATGTCCACAAGGAGGCGTCATTCTCTTAGTCCTTTCTCTTTTATAAACCTKGCTATTAAAATATTAGAATTATTAAATCCATAAGCAAATAATTTTTAATAATCCTCTTCCAGCTGTGTCTTGTTTTTTCTCTATCTGTTACAGTATGGTTTGGAATGATTTCAAGTGTATTTGATGTTAAAGATCTCTACGTGAGCCATGATTTACTCTTTTGCTCATGTGTACTCTGTTTTTCACTTAAGTCTCAGATCTGAGGCCTCTTCTGTAGCCCTCACTTGAATTTGACTGTTTTTATCCTGTTCGTGAATAACAAGTACTTGGAACAAAAGATTCCCCATCCAGTTTCCMCAGTCATATGTGTACTTGTTTGAATGCCTGTTTTCCTCAGACATTTGTTATTARGTGCTTCCAATACCATATAATGGATATTTGAGATCTCTCCTTTTTGCCAGTGTAAGCAACTTAAATTGTGGGTGGGTGGGTGGATGGAAGGTGTTTTGATGAAATCAGAAATCAATATTCAAAGGAGAAAATTTTCACTCACAATATTTTTATGCTGCCAGTTAGCTTTGCTCAAATATCTCACTGATGAACTTTTGAACAGACTACAAAGCAAACTCTTTCTTCACATTCTTTTAAATTTAGCAACAGTCTCTGCTTGTGTTTCAGAAACAAGTTCAGGCCAATGTGTGTGTCAATATGGAGATGGTGAAAGATGCGTTGGACCAGCTCCGAGGGGCCGTGATGATTGTGTATCCAATGGGATTGCCTCCACATGATCCAATTAGGATGGAGTTTGAAGATAAAGAGGACTTGTCAGGAACTCATGTATATTTGGATTATATGTGGTGTCTAGGTTAAATTTATGCTAAATTTATGTTCTCAGTTTTAGCAGTTCAGGTTACTTGTTTTCCTGTGTATGTCTAATTTTGTTTAATATCTTCGMTAGATTTTTTTAAAAAAGGCATCAGTAGTGTCACAAAATTGAGATGATTGAAGTTTGTTTTACAAAGTTCCATACAAAATTTGAGTTCAGGTAAATCTGGGACCCATTGTAAATAGCTTCTATTTTCTTTGTAATGGCAGCTTTGAGAATTCATTGCCCAGARTTTCTGTTGCATCAAAATCAAATGGAAGATTTTAACAAGGGAACCARATTGCTGTAGTTTGATATGAGGAGAAAGGTGTAGCAAAGTAGAGCATAAAAGCAGATGAATCACATTGCCATTCCAGAAAGATTTTCCCATAAAGTTTTTCTTTTTTTTTCCCCCCTTTTTTTTCCTTTAACATAAACATTTCTTCTCTCTTGTGCATTTGTTTGTCACAGGCTGGACTTGAAGTTATAAAAGAATCAGAAGCACAATTATGGTGGGCAGCAAAGGAATTGAAAGAAATGAAACTGCTCTCTGACTATGTAGGCAAAAATGAGAAAACAACGATCATCGTCAAGATACAGAAAGTAAGTATTGCTGGAAGTTTTCTTTACATGTTATTCATCCTTGGCTATCTAATTCTGCAGGGAAGAGAATTGCCAGTAGATGTATAAAATGAATTAGATTAGTTGCAGCTTGAGTGTCTTAAAACTGTACACCTATTTTAAGTATTGTTATTAATTCCTTTGTCCATCAGTTAAATATGGTAATTGTCACTACTTACTCCATAGTACTTTTGTAAAGTACAGCAAAGACATCTGATGAAGATTTAAAAATGCACTAAATATAACCAGTCAAAACCTTGATGARCTCTCAATTGCTTCTCAGTATCCACAGCTACTGAACAGACCCATTTGTTCAATCTATGCTGTTTTTCTAACTGCCTTTGCAAATGTTTGTTTTTTTCCTCTACCTTGGCCTTTAGAAATCAATTTTAATGCTTTGTGTGTATGAAGTRTGGATTCTACCCCCCTTTATTGTCTGTTCTTTTTTTTTTGAAAGAAAGTGCCTGTATATCAGTGATTTCCTGCCTGTGATGTACTGAGTCTTCCTGATGGCGTGTCCTTAAGCTGTCTCATTTGCCTTTGAAGCATGGACATGTATCTTCAAGAGGATACATATTGTGAAAGAGTTCAGTGGGAGCTCCCTCAGAGCAAGAAGGGAAAATAAACTGCTTGGGCTGTGCCACCCAGTTGTCCTCTTGGCTGCACCCAAATTTACCAGCTGTCCAGTCATCAAAGGTGGCGAAACAGATGAGACCTTCTGTATGAACTGTGAATACAGGCCTGAGCCATCCTCCCTAGTAATGAGCAAAAATGCTGCAAAGACCTCTTTGTACTTCTCAGCTTATAGGTCTCTGATGCTTTAGCAAAAGCCAGACATTAAGCATACACTGGCATCTGATGCAACAGTGATCCATATTTTTGCAGTGTCGGAGTTACATACTAAATTATTACAATTGATTGTTATTTCTTGGGTAAAGTGATGTTGTAGTAACTGTGCAGTTCTTCTGATCAGCTCTAGTGAGAATGCCGTATGCGGTGACCTCATGATGAAGGGAAGAATGTTTTTTAACTCACTTCTAGAGCATTGTCAGAAAGTGTTTCCACATGTTCACTCTTCTCTTATACACATAGTCACATTCAAGATGTGCATTTGTGAGTGTCAGATGCCTCAGAGAGTACTTATCCGTAGCTCATACTCTAGAGCTGCGTTTCACTTCCATGTCAGCAAGAGCTGCTCTGCTACAGCAAGCATTAATGGCCACARCAGGTCTTATTATCTGCAAGTGTCTGCAATAGAATTCCTTTAAGCTGAATCAAGAGGCTTATGTGTTTGTCATTTATCAGAGCAAAACTGTTTTCTCTTTCWTACCAGGGTGACTGAAAACTTGTGTGACTACACAACAGCCATTGAGGTATAGGCTCCCTGGAAAGTTGTCTTACAGATTAATTAGTTTATGATCCCCTTCAGAGAATGCAAAGTAGTACAGTGTTTCTCTGCCTCTACTTATCTGATGATGGATGCCTGCATTCTTGAGTTGGAGAGCTAATTTAGACCACCTCAGATCTTTTTTGTTCCAGAAAGGATTCATCGTCCCCATTTAAACTGTTCTCTTTGCCATTGTTGACAATAGCTGTCATCAGCTATTTTCTGCTGTATGCATCATTTCTTCCATGAGGATAGTTGCCTTGGGGAAAAAAAAAGTTCCTTTATTTATAGTAGCTATACTGTTTTGTGACTGTCCTCCTTTCTGGYTTTACAAAGCCTTATGCCATCTAGTGTATGTATTAGCAGAGAATCTAAAGATGGATGAGCTCATCCTGAGACAGCTGTAAAGGCCATAAAGGTGAGAGATTTGCAATGTCTTTCAGAGTGGAAGTTTAAGTAAAACAGGCTCAGTAATCCTATCTGCKGCTCCTATTGATGTTCACAAAACTAACAGAATGATTGAGACGCTAAGATGAAAGAATAACTCTCACCTTAATGTGGCAGAGGTTTCTTACCATTGATTTTCTTGCCCTGAAGGACCTTGTTGAGAAGTCTTATTGTCTGAAGAAGATTTTGTTGTCTTTGTGTAGCAGCTTCTCATATTTTTCCTTGTGTTGCAAATGCTATCACAAATGAAATTTACTGTTTGTCTTTCAGAAGGGGCAAGGAGCTCCAGGACGCGAACCTGTGATTAGTCATGAAGAGCAAAAACAGATGATGCTGTATTACTACAAGAAGCAGGAGGAACTTAAGGTAACAGTGCCTTTTTACTGCGCGCATGATACGGCTTGCTTTCACAGATGTGAAGTGCAGGTTACGTTCACCACTGACTTCTTCACCTATTGGTTCTGTTTGCAGAAGCTAGAAGAGGATGATGACGACTCATTTCTAAATGCTGAGTGGGCAGATAGCCATGCTTTGAAAAGACAATTTCATGGTGTAAAAGACATCAAATGGGGGCCAAGATGAAGCTCTGCAAATACCTTTTTGCATCTTTAAGCTGTTTGATTGATACACTTCTTTGCAAAGAGGAGTTGTGTTAGTGTGCAKTAGACTCTTCTGACAAAGGCTGGGATTGTTGCTTCCCTAGTGGACATCTGTTTCAGCCTAAGTTTTTCAATAAGTGTTTGCACTTCTATGTAACTGTAGCAGCACTAGACTCTGCAAAAAAAGGAATCAACCTTGTTATAGAGTTCTTATTTTTATTAGAAACTTGTAATTTTTGAAATATTAAACTATTTCCTAACTAATATATCTAATAAATAGGCACTAGAATGCTGAATACTGTTCTGAGTGGTCTTTTTGCTTTCTTGGCTCTTGTATTTCTTTCAGACAGTGTGGTCTGTTGAATTTAATGTTTTTCATAAGAATCAATTTTCCCAGGCTAATCCAGTGCAAATTCCATTGTTTGTATTTTAATATAGCTGATTTCAAGCCATCATTTTAAAATGAATTAAACTCTTTTAACAATTGTTTAATGAAGTATTTTGTGAAAATACTGGGAAAATTTTGATAAAAATTTTTCTAGAATACTTTTATTCTTTGATTTTAGTTTCCTTTGACATTGCAAGCCAACCTACTAAGCTCATTCAGTTGAACAAGCTATTAGTCATTGTGCTTTTATATAGAGATTGACAGAAATCTGTTTACAAAAATAAGCATTACTTGCAAATGGATTGGATACAATGAAAACAAGCTTAATAGGGCAAGATCTTTAAAGTACTTTAAGATTATAATTGGATTAGAGATATTTTGTTTATAATTAATTGGCATTTTTAAATGGGAAAAACTATCTAATTTATTACACCATGTTTCCAGTATATGCTGTTTTCAATATAAGTTTGATGTTTAAGATTCTACTAACAGTTTTTTAATGCATCATCAATCAATTCTGTATTCAAGACTAACAAAGGAAATTCAAATAGACTTGAAGCAAGTATTGTCTTACTTTTTGAAGGGAGGATTCTGGTTTGGGATACTTTATGCCTGAGAGTGAATTCTGATGGAAAATTAATATCTTAAAAACAACTTCCCTAAGCTTTATATGTTTCCACTTCCATGTCCCTAAAGGAGATGCTTCTTTGGGGAGGTAGGTGTGTGTGGTCAGCAGTAGTAGCACAGTGGAAAGGCAAGGCGCCTTGAGAATTGCGCATGAGAATAAGCTGTGTGTTTTGAAGAGGTGAACCCATACTCTGCTAAGGGCAGTTGTAGTCAGCAGCCAARGTGGTGTCTTCGTTCACACAGCAGTTACCCTGGGGCAGCAAGGGAGCCAGAAAGCTAGAAACACATAATTTCTTGATTTTGCTGGCATTGCAGCCCACAGAGGTATGATGAATGCTCTTGATCTGTAACTACAATTGGCAGCAGTCACAGAAATCATGATAAAATTGAGTGTCACAGATTTATTCTAAAGGCCATTAGGCAACCTAGCTCCAGCACATGATCAGTCCTACCAGTTATCAGAGGCTTAGGTTGCCAGAGCTGCTGTGTTGCTGTTGTTTAGAAGTTGCTGTGACTTCTAAAGGAGCTTCTGTAGATGTAAAAACTTCTTCCTCTTCTTTCTCTCTAAATTGTGATTCCCTCTTTAGTTGGTTTCACATGTGTGTGAAAATTGTATGGAGCCCAAACTCCAAAAACCATTCTGCCTTGAGAGTGTTTTTTTATTGTTGTTTGGGTAATGTTTATGTGTGTGTGTGTGTGTGTGTGTGTGTGTATACTTTAAAAATCAAATGACTGTATTTATCGATTAATAATTTAGAGTTGTGGCAAATTTGTTTTTCCTCCTTTTCTAACAATATTTTAGACTACTTATGTGGTTTTGTCAGGCACAAAAAAATGTGGCCCTGTTTATAATTTTTTAAAGTAAGTTGTTTAGAAGTCTGGCATATTCTGTATCCAATGGGGAGTTAYGATGCGGAGGTTCCTAAACTCATTTCCTCCAAGGATCACTTTTGTTCCCTATACTCCTTGTGACAACACTTCCCCTCCCCAAAATCTCATCTTTTCTTGTATACAAAACAGGCTGAGGACAGCCAGCAGTGCCATATTTTGGCTTTTGTCCCACCACCCATGTCTTTCGCCTGGCTTCGGGAGCTGATGCTTGGCAGCGACGCAGCACCTGGTGCCACAGGCTGCTCTTTGCACCCGCCGGGACCATCCTGTCAACCTGACAGCACGGTTCCCAGGAGACAGACCGCTCCGTAACCTCTGGCTCTGGAGATCCCACTTGGGGGTCTAGGGTTACGCCACGACCTTTCCTAGTGGTAGTTATTTATTAGCATTTATGCACTGGAGAATACATTCCTAGAGCGGGTGCTTATCTGCCTGCTCCTCTTAGCTTGAAAGTAACTTTCTTTAGTTACTTTGTCATAACTGCATGGAGATTAGTATCCTTGGCAGGAAGTATCCCAGATGTTTTGGATCAGTTATAATGAATGCTTGAAAGTATCAAACTGAGTCCATCTTACAAATAGAGCTTTCATCTTAAATTAATATTATTCTGAAGAGCTTTTTCTGTGGGCTTGCAGGCCTGTAAATAACTGAAGTCATTGTTGGCTTTTAGCCATTTGATTTAATGTCCTTGATGCTATGAAAAGTATTCARTAGCAGAGGAGACAAAATGAAAATAACATACAGTAAAGTATCTATACTGCTTGCATTTTGCAATTTAAATTCAATTGCACATCTACAACTGCAAGCAACTAGTTTGCTGTGACAAAGCTATAATATGTTACTACTGGGCTCTTCCACCAGAGTTTTCTGTGCAGCCAGGCATATTTATCAAAGGAGTCCGAGAAATTTTATTATATTTCCAAGGCTTGCTGAGAGTTGACCTTTCAGTGGAAAGGATGCTTTTAATTGCCGTTTTATAAAAGAGTATGAGGGGGGCATTAGAATTATAGGAGCCTGTGATTATGATGCTTGCAATTTTGTCACATCCTGCTTAAAATGAAGAAAAAGTGACCATAAGAAATAACTAACAGACAAAAAAACTCCTAGCCCTGATTAACAGTGCTAGCTGAGGAAAAAAATCCGGAGCATCAGTGTTCTCACAGCGGCAGGGGCAGCTGTCAATCTGCTGGACTCGTTTGTTTCGACTGAAAATGAACGAACTTTTCTGGAAAAAGATGAAAGGGGGCTAGAACAAAGCACAAGCCTACAGATATTTAAATATCTACTTTAAAGACGTTGAGAATTGGGAGATATGAACGCTTTCACTTAGGTTTGCTAATTTGTCAAAGCACTTTATCTTCTAAGCTGTTTATTCCTGKAAGTTTGATAACTGACTTGTCCTTCTGGAGGAAAATGAGTTTCCTATCAAAGGACACATACAAGGGAACTTTCAGAGATGTTTATTTTGTGGCTGTGTCCCCATTCTGATTAATGGGAATTTATATAGGGTTGGCAATKCAACTACAGTCTGCCAGTACGCCTGAAGGTGGGGGCGGACGCTGCCCAGCAGAGCTCTGCTCTGCCTTCAGAAATGGTTTCACACAGCCTCTACCCCCCGACACACCCCGCCAGTGAGCTGTTCTGGTTTTTGCAAACATGTTTTCTTGTTTGATTCTACTGCACGAGGGTAATGGACAAAATCAACTAGGGAATTGGATTTGGCTCCTGTAGTGGAAAGTTTTACAGCAGGGTAAGCCTGATATATGCAGTGCATTTTAAAATACTCCAGTTGCATTTTTGTGTTTATTTTCCTTTATTTTCCCACCAYGTTTCCCGCTTCTCCGCCCCACTAACAAGTCGGTTTTCCTGATGAAGAAAAGGGACCGCAGACTGTCCTGTCAGGGGAGAGGGGGTCCCCAGTGGGCTGCAGAGGTGCCCAGGCAGGGATGCGAGTGCTGGTACGGAGGGAAGAGCGGGGCCAGCACTGCAGGGAGCTGGGGAGCTGCTGCTTTCTGCCACGCTGGCRTCTTGCCCGCCTGCAACTCCAGTTCCTGCTCCGGCCGGATAACTGCAGGAGCCGAGAGCCCGGCGCTGTGTGGCCTGGGGGCGCCGCTCGCTGCCGCCCAGCCCCGGGGAAGCATGAGGACACCCCGCCGCGGCCCWGCCAGGAGAGGCGGCATTTCTCAGCCGCCGGGGACCTCCTGGCTCTGCGTGCTCTGGCGTGGGGGTCGCAGAGGAAGATACAGCTCGTGGCCTATCTCTCGGAGGCTGTGGAGGACATCAAGAGCAGGATCTCACACCTTCAGCCTGGCTTCTCCTGTCCTCCCTCGTATTCTCCACATGCTGCCTGGTGGAAATGGCCTACGGCATAAGCAGAGCGCCCGGAGGCRCTGAGCGTGCGCGTCTGTGCACGTGCTGGGAGCTGGTATCGCGTCTGCTGGGGAAACTACCTGCCGGGCAGTTTCAAGGACTGTGCTTGTCCCCGCAGTGGGCTGAAGTGAGTACGTACTGTACAGCAGCTAAAACAATTTTGCATTTAGGGTGAGGAAGTTTATAGCAAAAATAGGAAATTTGGTACTTCCTTAAGGGGAAAAAAAAAAAAGGCAATTATTGTTTTGTCCCAAGGATTATGTTTATGAGAGCAACTCTCCATAAAGGCTGAGTAATAAAGCCCAAGTATGATTACGTATTTATAATGTTGCAGTGAACATTATTTGTAGGTTCCCCTTCCCTCCAGTATACAACTGCAATTCRTGTTACTGCTTAAGGGTCTGTGGGCGGCACTGCAGGAGTGGTGTGGTATTTCCTACCACCGGTTCTTTGTTTCTTGGTTGAGCAATAGTTAGTGCTGTTTAAGGATTCAGTCCATAATTTTCCATAGTGCGGTGATCAGTCATGGTTTTGGAGCGCTGTTTCTTCCTGCCCCAACAACRCCCTGCTGCCTCGTTCAGAAAAGGACATTGAACGTCTTTCCTGATGAGGGATTTTTTTAGAAACTCCCTTTAAAGTTTTTGCTAACGACAGATGGAAAGGTAATGAACTTGCAACATGATCAAAAGGCTTAAAACTGCAGTTCTGGCCGCTCCGATCACTGTCTTTCAATTGTGATTAGAGCCAGTGATAGAGTCACAAGGTGACTGAGGTCGCAAGGACCTTTTGAGGTCCTCTGGTCCTTCCTCAYGCTCAAAGAAGGACGCAGTTCTCAATTAGATCCAACTACAGAATTAGATCAKGTTGTTCAGTGTCCTGATTTCAGAAAGGAAAAGRACAGTTCTCTTGTCATTGGACAAAACAAATTTTTATATGGATTTTTATCTCAGCCGATTGACCCTAGAAGAGGGCCTTGAGCTCCAATCAAAGCTTTCAAGCTCTTTCACTATCTTGGGAAGAGGATGACCAGGACTTACCACAATTTCTTTGAGGACCTTCCCTAGAACTGTTACTCTATTAAAAAAAAATGAAATGCCTGGTACAGAAGTGTCTGAGGAGCTGTATAACACTGGGTCGGTGTTTACCCATCTTCTAGAAATGCAGTTAAATCCATGTAGCTGTAGTTACTCTGTAACAGGAATTGTTAATAGGTGTTCACTATTGCACTGACTCCCAAGCCGTGTATTTGCCAGGTACCCTGTGTGCCTCAGTGTTCCTGGAATCTGATTCCTGCCAGTTTGTAACCAGGCTGTCAACAGAGCTGTTCATGAAATTGTCTCTTTCTGTATGAGAAACCAARACTTCTACCATTTTCTGTGGTACTGAAAAAGTAGTTTTTTCTTGGTTCATAGTAAGATGCGATGCTACAGGGCCAACTACATGTTGGGGTTGGATTTTTTCCTCCATAAATGAGGCCATGGGAGCATAAGTCAGTCTCCTAATACTGAAGGAGCGCTCTTGAGGGCTTGATTTTCTGGGGGTCTATCCAAACGCCCTGGCCAAAGCCGGCCGGCACAGTGCCTAGATCAGCCAGGGCCGTGAATGCAAGAGGCTGAGCCGTGGCCGTTGTCATTGGTGGGTCAGCAGAGCTCGGAGGGCTGATGCGAGTCCCACCTCTGCATCTGCCTAAAGCCAGACTCCTCCTTTAGGCTCTCTTGGCCAGCTTGAGGATGCCTGTGCGCAATGTGGCCCTACCTCTGGTGGCCACAAAGCTGTAGGCTTGGTGTTAGCCCTGCTCCGGGCTCGGTGTGGGAGGACCGCTGGGGCGGCTGGAAGTGACCACCCTCAGGCTGGCAGAGGGTTGTGTGTGCTCTTCTGTGCTGCTGTGTTTACTGTTATTCAAGAGCAAAAAWTTCAGGTAACCCCTAGCTACGGCATTCATATTCAGCACGCCAGCTGGCTACGGGGACTGAACGGTGTGTTCATCCACGGTTGTTGAGATGTTAATCATTGTGTCACATACATATATATATCTACAAATACATGTGTGACTGCTGAATTCAGAGCATGATGCCAACTAACAGATGGGCTCTTCTGGATACAGATACGGGAAGTGCTGCGTGTTGTTTTGTGTTTCGGCACACTGTAAGCACAGCAGGCCTGTGCGGCAGATGTTGGCAGGGTCTCCRTGTTGGTTTTTGCTCCCAAGCTGAAATTCAGCCCCTGGCACCCAAACTTGTGCATTCTCCGAGGAAGATGAGCATAGATTTCACTGCTGCCTCAGCAGGGCCTTAGTGGGGCTCTGTCCAAAACTCCCTGGCAGGACCTATTTACTTCAGCAAGGGCTGGGTGAGCTGGGGGAGCTTTGTGAGCTGAAGAAAAGCCATGGTAGAAATCCTGCCTTGATCCATTTTTGAACTTACYATTGTTCAACCATATATCTTGCAAAAATAGGGATGTTTTCAGCCATTTGCATGTTAAACTTCACAACACGCAGTTGAAGCCAGCTGAATGGTTTCCGTATCTATTTCCAGACCTTCACCCTTGCTCACGTGTGTTTTGCTTTACTTTYGCAGACTGCCTTCAGGCCATCCCCTGGGCGTGGGGAAACCTCCTCACTTGTCCTGCGCCCTGCCTGTGCCTTCTCCGTTGTCTTCTCCTTCRTGACCCCCGCACCGGGCGCTGCTCTGCTGGTCACCAGCGCTTCCCGCGAGAGAGCTGGAGAGCAGCTGTGCGGTCCTAGCTGTGGCGTCACGCAAATGTCACACCCGGGCAAAGCCTGATAAAAGGTGCCAGCCCCAAAACGACTCGCTTGCAACTTCCCTCAGACGCAGCGTTGTTTTCAGACACTTAGGGCATTCCCACCGCCCTGAAACCGGTGGCTGCTTCCATGTGTGCTGAGCCAGCCACGTAACCTGCAAGCTCTCCAAGGAAATATTTTCTTCTTCGGTTGTTCTTCTGGGCAGCTRCACAGATTTTAGGGCTGAGACTTCGCTTCGTGGCTAGCCCCGAAGTGCTCTGCCTGCGGTGCTGCTGCTGCTGACCTGCAGGTCCGGTTAGGTTCCAGGCCTTCAGTCTGGAAACGAAGCCAGCGCTGGCTACGCTACTTCTGCTTCTCATTTTTGCACTGATAAACCAGCAAAATCCACTTGCTTTTTCACTTTGCGCCTGTCACAGTGAAACAGGCCTGACGCGGGAGCGAGCACGAATCGCCGTGCAYGCGCTGTGTTTTCCCGTAAACCTACAAACGATGAAAGTATAAACGATTTAATAACGGGAACGTCTCCTGAGTGAATCTCCACCTACTGTCTTGAGCAAAAACTGCTTTCCCTGATGCCTTGCGACGAGGCTTTGTCAYGGAGTCTGAAGAGGCGTTCGAGCAGGCACACGCTGCTGCGCGCCCGCGTTTGCCCCCGCGGCTCTGCAGAGGCTGTGCAAGGCTGTGTTTGGGCAAGCAGGTTCTTCTAGGGGAGCTGCAGCCTGTGCCCCTTACCAGAAGACAACAGCTCCCTGTTTGGCAGCAAATCACCCGTGTGATCGTGATCCTTTTGGTGTCTTTAGCACTTCTACGGGGTAGGAAAATACCGATTTTAGTGGTGGGGAACAGGGATGCCAGGTCCTGGAGGAGTTCCCCCACAGTAGCCTGACTTCAACTTTGGACTGTCCTCCGGCTGTTTTGAGAGGGGTTGACTAATAACGAAGCGTCGGTGTCCAGCACTGCTAGGGTGTTTTGGGGCACTCTGRATGGAGGAACACCTGGGTGTCCTTGTCCTTGGAGCTGCTCCACCTGCCCAGCCATCCCATGAGCCCCCTCAGCCCTTTCCCCCCCTCTGAATCCCCCATAGCGTAGGGCCGGCAGCACAGCTCTGCACTCAAGGGCCTGCTAAAAGCCACTGCTGAGCAAACAAATCCTTCAGCCCTCCATCAAAAATACTGTTTAGCCAAGGAGCCTCGGGCTTTGAACCCCAAGGAGACCAGTCCTTCAGCTTTGGGATTCATGTAGCACCAAGGGGGTAACGTACGGGGCTTATGCRTACGGGCAACAACCATGTGGCTGGAAACTCTTCCGCATCCGTGCCAGAAAGCGGGTAATGGGCCCTAGCCCACGCGGGCTGCCCTCRAGCCTTGGCTCGGCCGCGTTAGAGGTTGATCGGTCGTCTCAGCACTGCCGGTGCACGCGCGGCTGCGCGAGCTGGATCACGCTGTGGCACGGCYGAGGACGCGTGGGACAACTAGCGAGGGAAGAGGGGACGTAAGCTGACTYGTGCAGAGGAAGGAGAAGCAGGAGGAGCCGCTGAGGACGGAGAGGACCTGGGCCGTTGGCCGCAGAAATCTGTGGGGAAAGACGGGGCTGTTCAGAGAGCAGGATCGTGCAGTGCCGCTTGGAGGGAATCGCAGGGCACCGGCGACGGGAGCCGGCGGCAGCAATCGCTGGGAACCGGGACGCTACCAGAGGGCTGCGACTTTGCTCAAACCATGAGAGACACGTCGGGGGGACCCCGACAGCGCTCGGGGCTGCCTCGCTTTTATGCGAGCCKCCTGGGACGACTTGCTCTTCCCGCAAGCCCGTTGTATTGGCAGAAGACAACAAATCAGTCAACCAACTCCCCAGGATTTTGTAAAATGAGCGTGAGTCATTACAGCCTGGCACTTTTTACAATGGCTGTTTGCTGGCGCAGGCCCAGCTTTGAGTTGGACTAGTAACCTCACGGAGCCCGGCCCGCGCGCCTCCTTGGCAATGTCTGCATTGAACTCCGTCTCCTTACCAGAAACGCTGGAGGAAAGAAGTCTGTTAAATTACTTACAAGCAAATACACCATGGGAACAGAAAAAAAACTATGAACCTTTTCTTTASTACATAGAAATTTTCCTCCAGAGTTGTAAAAGTAGAGCAGAGACCTATCAGACTGGGGGAGGGAAAGAAAAAATATATATATACATACATACATACATACATATATATAAATATACATACATACACACACACACACATATATATATATATATATATATATACACACATACACACACACACACACACATATGTGTATGTATATATCTTGCAGAGTTGCTCTCTGTAAGGCACTAACCTCTAAATAACAGCCTAGTTTCTATTTTCTATGGATTGGGCTGCAACTTTGGTGGCTTCATCATCCAGAATGGACACCACCATTTWTGGCTGGATTGTGGGGAAACTGGAGGATTTGCATGGACAAAGTGAAGGAAACAAGGAAAGGCCCCATCAGCCAGGCCTGCTAGTATTATCTAGACTCAATGGAGTGAAAGCCTGGTGGAAGAACTAAATCCAGAGTGTTACGAGGATGAGGATACTTCAGGCCCCCCAAACCCAAGGGGATTTACAGAACGAGGAAAGAAAATACACAGCTTTTACTGAGCGTAAACATTAAGAACCAGCAAAATTTTGTGGGACCGATAGCCTGCAAAAATAGACTGCTGGAGAGGAAGACGGTGAAAGGGGGGTTTCAGCAGGGGCTCTGCGTTTTCGGTGGAYGGCCTCCACGGGCTGGCGCAGGGATTGGACCCGGAGGGAAGGGACCAGCCCCTCGGCCACGGAGCCCGCTGCGGGGATCGCCAGCGGCCAGACAAACCCCGTTTTCGCCTGATCTGGGGTCCTCCGCCGCCTGCCYGGGGCAGAAGCGCTCGCTTTGGAGACAGCGGAGCAAGTGGGGCCTGCCGCCACGAGTCCCCTTCGGCGTCGTCCCCCGCCTACGCAACGGGGGCAGCAAGGACCGTCCTCTTGGCTCTTTCGCCCTTGGGTCRACGGTGAAATTTTTATTTTTTTTCACTTCAGCCCGGCCCCTGCCCAGCGGCGTTTCTGCAGTGGCCCAGACTGCGATGGAAACCTGCTGTTTCCCGTGGGGCGAGTCAACCTGCCGGCGGGAGCACGGCCGCAGTGCTGGCACAACCRGAGGCACTTCCCCGCGCTGCGGGTGACCGCAGCTTTCCGGGCGTCTCCGTGCTCGGTCTTCCTTCCCCTCACAGCACGCTAACCGGGGTTAAGATTTTTTTTTTTTTTTCCTTTTCCCAGTTGCGCGTGGGATTTTGGCTTAGTCATTTCAGCAAGCCCTCTTCCTCTTTTTCAGGTTTTCCCAAGCTTTGGGTTGACTTTGTATCCGTAGGAAATGACAAGTCATACCACTTGTTTCTTTCAAAGTTATTTCGTATTACTTTACCCTACCTAGAAGCACAGGCTCTGAGCGGGAAGGCACCACAAACTCGCCAAGTATTACCAAGAGGAAGTGACATTTTTCCTCCTTTTGTTCAGTAAGTTCCCTATGGACTGCAGTTAAAGTATTGGAGGCATTTTACTTAAAGGCAGGAAGGTCGTGTTTTCAGCTTAGATAAATTTCTGATTTAATTTTCCATCTGACTGAACTAAACCAAACCTAATTAGTCTGAACAATTTTCGAGTGAAGATATTGTGAACATAAAGGAAAAAAAAAAGTGAATATAGCCTCAAATCAAGTGTTGCCTCTAAGATATGCCTTAACATCAGCAGAATAAACACAGCACTTCAATTAAAAAATATGCTCCTAATATACGCCAGCTTCAAGAGCCTTTGACAAAAACAGCCCATTTGGTTATTATTTGTGCTTCACGGAGTTATCAATCAACATTGGTACTAGAAGTGGTAACAGACTGTGTCCCAGCAAATATCTTCTGATGGCTGTCTGGTGATCTTTTCCTACTAAAAGATACTGAAGGTCTTCACTCTGCAGATTGCATTTTTTTTCCCATATGTGCTTTTTTTTTCCCATAGAGCTAGGCTTACACGGTGACTGTATTCCTTGAAAAAAGATACTGCAGACCCAGTGAAATATTGTGACATCTCTCCGTGCACCCAAGAGCTCCTGACCTCAGGTACTGGCACATTATAAACAACAAGACTGCTGCAAAGTAAAGTCGCTCTCAAATSCTTACCAGACCTGGTAAGAAAAGCGTCACTGGCACTATACCCCATTGAAATAAATACATGCACCCCCACAAACTTAGCATTGTGTGATACTGGYTTGCTTTTACCAAAAACTCAGAAGACGAGTGAAAGAAGAAAGTCAAGCGTGGTGTGTAGCGGACAGTGCTAACACTGGTGAATAGGTATTTATTTTTGTCTTTATTTTTTATATCCCCATATATATTTTTATGGTTCAGAACACAGCCWGATGTCCAAATTTGCCATGAAGCACTGCTTCCACTGTTCACGCTGCCCCGGCAGGGCRCTCGCCCTGTCGCCTGCCCAGGAACATGATGGTGGGAGCTGGCTTCTCAGGAACTTCTTTGAAACACAGGACATCGCCTCATGGCTGAATTTCTAGATCTCCCACTCCAGAAAAGCCCCTTATCATATTTGCTTTTCTTTCACATCTCTCTTCTAAGTCACTGTGTTACCTGGACTCAAGTGAGCAGAATTTAACCCCCTTGTAATCTGGAGCACTGTTACTGGAGGAATGGGATTTACTAAGGAAAAACTAGGCTGAGGAAACAGCGGAAAAGCCTCAAGAACCTGTGTTCATTTTTTTTTTTTTTGGTCCTGCTCACTCTATTAATAATAGTCCTATTTCTCATCAATASAGCATCTTCCCATGTAATTTATGAGCAGCAGCATACTACTTGGTTAAACAAGAGCCATGTCATAATGTAGATGTTTCATCAYGTTATGCTTCTTGAACATTTTTCTGTTTCTTTAATACTCCTTAACCTGCATATGGCAATTAATCTCAAGTTACAGTCAAAAGCATAAGTTAAAACTATGAAAGCTTGTAAAAGTTTTTTTTTCGTAGAATGATTTATAGACAGTTGTGGGTTTGAAACTCTCTTTTTATTGCATATATTTCTTCTTATTTTACAAATAATTACATGTGCTGATACAAATGTTCCTTCACAGAAGGTACATTTTTTTTAAAAAAAAAGGGCTAGGGCATCATCCAAAATAAGCCATTTATTGTTCATTAATATAAAATGTATTCATATTTCTAGGCGGTGTCATATCTAGACCACTGTTCATCCAAATTTCTTGTATGACCTGTTCTCTGCGCTCTATCCTCTCAGCGAGGTCCGCAGCTTCTGTTGAATTATAACCTGAGTAAGAAGGTCTGTAAAGTCCTGCTATTTCATCCGGAAAGTCCGAATCGGAGGAATCCTCCTCCTCCTCCTCCTCATTTTCACTGTTCTCATATGCTCCATCACTTTCTGGCACTAAGTGATCTTTCTTTCTGTGCAATTTCTGGAAGTCATTAGAGCATGACACACGGATCACCAAAGCACACAGCGTGAAGATTAAACCCACACAAACACTGGACACAAACAGAAGAGCAGCTCTTTCAGGGTGATCTGAAATTAGAAATCCAGTGCTTAAGCACTTCACAAACTAYGCCAAAGCCTAGCTCCAAAGAAGTCAGCTGGCATTTCCAAAGAGCGCTGTGCTATGCAGCCGCCGCGACGGGGCGTTTTGGGSGTGTGTGGGAAGAGATCTATTCTGCCACGCACAGAAAGACTCTGCCCTTGGAAACCCAGCCCCGTCTTCTCCGTTTCTTTAAACTACTGTGCCAAAAGCCCAGCCTCTCAATAACATTATATAGCAGTGGCATTATCCCATTTTTTTATTAGCGGTTTGCTGGCATTCTTAACCATGCACCAGGAATACACCGCCTTTTTCCAGCCACGCTGCCAAAGCGGGTCTTAGCCGCACACAGAGAGGGCATGGGAAGGGAAAAGTTTTGCTCTGAGGAGCCACAGCAGCATCTGCAGGCCAGGGCGTGCAGGGAGCACTTCTCCCTCTGCCATACCCTGCGATGGCTTCGCACCAGAGCAACAGGAGACGCGCACCTGGAAACGGCCTTTCTTGACGGGACGTGAAATCAAAGCCGAGCTGCTTGGGTTGCTCATAAAGAGACCACTGCGAGGGCCGTGGGGCAACTGGTGCCGCTGGTGGGATGGGACGGGATGGGACAGCCTGGCTGGTGCCTTGGCCGAGGCCCTGTGGGCCCACGCTTGAAAACGGCGTGGTTCCTGCCGTTCCCTAGCAGAGCAGAAATCTCAGTTCCAGAACCGCTCCTTCATGTCAGCTTGTGCTCACTCCCGAAATTCATGGGGAATTCTCCCACGGTTTTAGAGATCTGCTGATCATGGATTTATTTGCCTAAACAGAATTTTACAGTGTTGCTAAGTCACAAAACCCTGGCACATCCCATACCAGAGATGGCTGGTGATTTTTTTTTTATATACTGCTCCTCAGTGATCCTTATATGTACGTAAACCAACGTTTCCAAAAATGGACATCTCCAGCACTGCTCCCAGATCAAGACCTGATTTTCAAAAATACTGAACATCCAAGAATCCCCATTTAAAATACTAATTTAAAAATTCTTGGCTGCAGCCTCTAAAAGAGCTTGGATCCTTCAAGATGGAAAATATTCTATAAATATCAATTATGCTGTGATTGTCCTATCCACAAGACTGTGATTATATTGTAATAATACATTTACTATAAATACTGGATTACCAGTTGTGAGTTTCATGATTTCAGTTGCGAATTTCTGATCCTCCCTTCTCCCACTTCCTCTACAATGCAAAAACCTAATGTACCAAACAATTTCAGCCTTATTTTCTTACCTCTAATGTATGCAAATGTAGCCAAGGAGTTGCTAACAATAATTCCTTCTTTCTTTGGAAGTCTTGACTCCCTTGGGTCAAAGTCGATACCTGTGACAACTGAGGAGGCAAAGCAACATCAGCCACATCACTTTGCTGTAGGAACTTTGCAGAATGTTAGACTAAGCAATGGCTGGTAAATAAAATAGATACTGAAGTAAAAGAAATATTAAAATAAAATAAATAAAAATGAAAATTAAATCAAAAGGATAAAATATTGAAAATACTGAATACYTAGAAAATAGCAAAATTATTGAAGAATTTACTACCAAGTGAAACCCCTTACCAATTCCATTAAGCCCTCTGAAATAATTTACTTTGTTAAACTTCACAGCTAACAAAAACGGACTTCCTAGCCYAGTCCCTGCAGTACATTCCAGATTGTGATGATGGTGATACGCATTAGCCWTATATTCATTTTCTTTGCCTTTAAGAAGAATAGGTGTTGGTATAACCCTTGAAAGTCTAAAAGGACTGCAAATCCACTTTTAATAAAAGTTAACAAATAGCACATTGATTATGGATAGCCTGATACTTGTGTCCCTTTGAGTCAAAACACAGTACACCTGAACTACTGTTTGTTTGCATGACACACAAGCTGAYGTAAGTAAAAGCTCCACAGCTGCTTGCATATGGTGTAAGACATATTATACAGTAGACAGCAGTGCTTTACATGAGGTCTTCCCAGTATATCTCCCTTATTGCTTGTCTCTCTGTCACACCTGGAAGTCTTAACCAGAGATTAAGATCCCACTGAAGGTATTGCATGCATTTGCAATCATGACTATGGCCTAYGTACAATTTATAAGGAGGAGACGCTCTGCTCTAAAAATCTTCAGCTCTGCATGGGAGCGCATTAACCGATTCCTTACTGAGAACAAACAGTCGAAAGGAAAACATTTCTTGATGCTTCTTCCATGGGTGTGCAGGAGCTCCGGCAGGGATTTCACTGCGCGCTGCAGTACCGTCCTTCCCAGCTGTGTCCGTGGTGGCAGGTGTCCCTTGGCAGCTCCTCCAGGGCCTGCTGAAGGGGAGATCGCTCCTCACCAGGAACAGGCACTGGGGAAGTCCTGCAGTCTGTCCTCCAGCAAATGCGTCCATCGTTGCTACCAGAGCTTAAGATGAGAGCAGGTTTCCCAGGCCTTCGGTCCACAATCCGGCTTTCTTGCCATGTAGCCCTGACTGCACGTCCAGAGAGGTCCTTCATTTTGCAGCCTTGCTGTGACTGCAGGACCCCAGCCTGTTCCCCGTCTGCCGCTCTGCCGGCTGGGGTGAGGAGCAGCAGTTCTAGGGCTTGGTCCATTTTCCCACCCCCAACTCTGTCAGACCAAGCTCTGCGGTGGGAAAAGGTCCCCTTTCAGTTAAAGGCAGTGTCAGTAAACCATTTTTCCTAAATACCGTACTTACCATCGTTCTGTTTCACAGAGGGCTTGCTATCGGTGAGCAGTGGGTCGACAGCTGTAAGGATAAATTTAGGAACTAAAAAGGAGAAAGACAAATTGGGTACTGTTAGTTTCACAAACCAGAGCCCCGGTTAATCACCAGTCCCACCGCTGACACACTTTACCCCGGGTGCTTACGAYGGTGGCACCCCAGGGCCAGGCAGCAGGCGTTGGTTGAGCAGCGGGTGCTGCTCGGCGGCCCAGCCAGGGCACACACCTCTCCTGGGCGCCACAGCCAGGACGGGTTTCTTGGCAGCCCCAAAATGCTCCCTCACCCGCTGGGGCTGGCAGCGGTCGCAGAGCCACTGCACTGGGCAGCCCCAGTTTCTTACCCGCCTCGCAGCCGTGCGGGCTGCAGCCTGCGGGGCTCCCTTGACTTTTACTAACCTGGTTATGATCTAACCCTGCCAGATGCCCCCAAAACCCTGACTGCCGGGGCCACGTAYGCACGCCCGTAGGGTCAAGCAGCGCCCCGTGCACACAGAGGCCAGTGGGCCGTCACACCGTGACTGCTCGGGGTCAGCACGGTAGGCAGGCCTGAAAGGGGAAGTGGCAGGATAATTTGCTGTAATTTTCAGAGAAATGTTTAAAATCTTGCGTGACATGCTCTGCCAACCCTCCAAAATGAGCAGCTCCAGGGAAGGACGGTGCTCTGGGCTGAAGAGCTCTACGAGGTGGGAGTGGGCTGGACGCCTTTTCATTTAATTAATATTTTACCCTCGGAAAGCTTTCACACTCTTTTTAAAAGGACTAAAGAGACCRAAAAGAAGGAGCATCATGTACATGTTCAGAGTTTGCATATTCTGTGTTAGATGAATGGGCCCTTCAGATATTTGGATCTTGGCATCTCTTCTCTGTTTTACATGAAGGCAGATTGATTGATTTTTAGACCAATGATGTGAAGCAAAAAAAGAAGAAAGAAATTTCAAGTATGAAGCTCACCCCTATTCCACACACAAATGTTTGCCAATAAGCAGTGTTTAAAAAAGTTGAACTGAACGGAGGAGACTAAAGTTTAAGACTTAGCATAGTTTTACTTTGAAAAATAACTAAAAATAGCATTGTTTTCYGAGTAGAAATTTTCTTTGTGTGTGGGCTCAAAGTCATAGCTGCTTCCTTTCCTGATGAAGGATTTTTTAAATGACTTTTTACTCCTGTTTGCAACACAAAGCCAACACAGACAGGGGAGAGTAAGATAATTCCTATTTTGGCTTACACATCATCATAATTCTTAGCTGTGTGGCCATGGCAGGGCTTTTTGGTGGTGCAGAGGGCAGAAAGTGAACAGCTTTGTTTGTTTCTAGACTGCCTTCCGAAAGTGCAGGCCCAGCTGTTATGAACAACCTACTTGTGAGATGATAGATTTAAAGTATCTGGAAGACAGTGAACAAGGAATCCTTGGTACTACTTTTAGAAAGCTGCATCCTGTTGAGCAGTTGGGCCTGATCCCCCAAAGCACTTCCTTAAGTCTCTCCTTTTGCAGCACGGTATAGGGGGCACGTTTGCTTGTGGGCATATGGCTAACTGCTTTGCTGCTCAGAGGCTTGAAGTGTGAAGTCTGTAAGAGGTATGGGATTTGCAAAAGGTACACAAGCATAAGGAAATTACTGCTGGAGGAAGCATACTTGGACGAGCTTGCTGGGACTGTGCTCTTGTCCAGTCTCAGTGCCTTGATCTAGTGCCTGGCATGCTCAGGTCCAGCTCCTGCAGCAAACAGGCTTGCAGCCCTGCAAAATCTCTCCTGCTCTAGGTCCCCACACTGCAGCTGCCAGCCCCAGTGGGATCGGGGACAGGGGGAGAGCATTTCCCTCCACACCTCACCTGGGGGGACGCGCTGTCCCCAGTGCCGCAGAGTGAGCCGCTGCTTCCTGGTGCCTACTGCCAGGCTGGGCCTCCTGCACGCGAGCTGGTGCTCGTCCTGCTCCCCCTCCTCAGGGTACCTTCCCAGGGCTTCATTTCCTACCAGGCTGAATCCCTTCCCTATGACTTCCCATTGGGTTTGAACGGCTCCATAATTTGCCTGCATATTGTGAGGAGATCCTTAAATCAAAATGGCATGAACTGAAAAAGCTCTTGACTGCTTGCATTATTAATTTTTGTTATGGCTTCATTTCAGATGCACCTCACTTGAGTACTTTAATCAAGATAGGTTGTATCAGGTCGCTGARCAGAGTAACTGATAACAGCGCAAGGAATGTTTTTATCAAGATAACCGCATCTATATTAGAGTCTGTGCCAGAGTTACTATGTCAAGCGGGGCGGGAGCCAGTAACCTACCGCAAGCTGCCAAAGGCAGCACACAGATTTTGAATGGCATCCAGGAAGCACAGCCACAGCTCTGGGAGTGGGGAGCCATGTTTCCTTGGAGAGGCTCCTGAATTCCAGCCTCAGCACGACACAGGAGATGTTACCCTGGGCGGACACAAGATGACACTGAGAAGGTCATCTGGGGCACTGAAGCTGTGAGAAACTAGCCTCTCCCGGCTTCTGCTAAGTTTTCACTAGCAGGAATTAACTTGGAAATGAAAAATGCAGCATGGCACACTAGCTCTAAAAGTCTGCTGACCTCTGAGGTAGGAAGTATGATTTTTTCACATTCCTGACTATGATGGAAATCCCTTTAAGTATGGCACAGCCCTTGGAGGATGTGATCTGGTCAGTTGTGCTCCTGTCACTTCAGAGGAAAGTCTATTTACCTCAGCTTGCAGGGAAGCATCAGGTTAGCAGGAACCTTCTAGTGAGGGGAAAGAATATAAAATGTCACTCTGGGATATTCCCAAACTTTTTTTGCATGCTCGCTAGACGATCTGTAAAATATTTAGACTTGCACATCACTGGCCACTGCCTCAGACTGCTCAGCTCAGTAGGATTCGGCAGAAGAGCGTGTCTTCAAAATGTGCCAGTAATACACAAGAACACTATCTACTTATTATCTAGTTTTTGCAAAACTAAATAACACAATGAACAGACTCACTGCAAACAAACACTTCGTTTTCTATCATATGGGTGTGTAAGAAAGGACTATCTGTTATAATTATCTTTAATTAAACAGATTCCCATTAACTCATTCATAAAGTTGTTATAGCGTAGAGGAAACCACACGATAATATCATGTGTTAGTGTGGAGACAGGTCTCCTGTTCTCTTCAACAGTCATTGCACTGCCTCTCACCTGACAACCAGCACATGGGGAGACTGAAAAAAAATCTCTTGTGTCAGCGAGGAAACTGCTGGGGTTCATTTTCCTCTGATTTTCAGGTGCACAACAGTCTGATAAACAGTCCTACACTACTGTCCCCAAAGGCACTTCTCAGGTAGCCCATAGCCTTTGACCACTACTCACTAGAGATACAGTGTAAAGGCTCCATGGTATGTCTCCATGGAGTGCTTGCTGTGATTCCCTACAGATCAGAGGGAGACAGTGCCTGTGCAGCAAGGAGCAGGGCTGGCAGCTTTTCAAGCAGTCCAGGCAGTAACTTCATGAAAATTTGCAACCACATGTCCTGTGGTTGAAGTAGAGAGACATATGAGAATCATTCAATCATCTCTGACCCTCACACCTCACCTCCAAACCACAGCTAGCCAGAGGCAGAAAGCAGAGGCTGGGGAAATCTGAAATCTGTTTAGGTCTTAATGCATAGCCATTCCTAGAAGTAAGCATTACATTTAAAAGCACCACATTAAAGTTCTGCAATCATTTTTCTCCCATCTTCATGCATATTACACTTTGCAGTCCCATAACTAATTGCAGGGAATTCTGCTTTTCCATGAGGTAAATATATTAAGCAATGGTAAAGAGTATGAAAAGCTTTTCCCTCTTGTCTGAGGAATGAGCTGTACTAGGCTTCAGTCTTGCAAGGGACGAATAACCTCAAACTTTCACTTTCAGCGACACTTTGCCTATGAGAAAGGAAAGCCCTCTGCAAGGCTGAAGGTTGTAGATATGCTCAGGTGAATCAGATTTCAGGACAGGGCCCTGTATGCAGTGCTTCAGTTATGCTGGCATGCTTTACCTGGGCTGATGGCAGGCAACGGCAGATTGCTCTTCCTAGCTCTGTTGCTCGTTAATTCTATAGAACACAATCTCACTTTGAGAATATTTCTCAAAATGTTAAGACATGTACTTTGCATTTTATTGTAAATTGCATTTTTATAGAGAAAAATACTTAATGCCTGAATTTATGTTAGGTATAGGTCTAGTCTTGAGATTGTTTACATGTTCATGTATTTTGGGTATTTGCGTATGGCTATGTCACAGATCTTGTATGTTAAAAGGAAGGGTAGACTTAGCCAGCCTCTGTGTTTGTGTGTGGGGAGGTATATCCATAGGTGTCTGCCCTTTGGCATTGCTCTGCTCTGTCAGTAGAGTAAGCACTGTAAAATGATCATACTTTTGCTCTTACCACATGCATAGCTGACGTTAAGGTATTTTTTCACTCCAGGTAGGCATGGACTTCCAAAATCCTGGCTAGTGACAATAATTTTGCATCTCTGTTTCCCGTAACACCTTTTTGATAAAACTTCTAAGGCTGTGTAAGATAAACAGTCTGAAAAAAAAACAAAAAAAACACTGATGGTATCAGAAATACTAGCTGTTACATGCACAACTAGAGATACAAATCTGCTATCAGTTTCAGGTATATGTTTGCCTGGGCAAGTTTTCAGAACTAGGTCTTAGGATTTGTCTATGCAAGGAAGTCAGCATGCAATGATAATGTGAACTTGCAGCAAGCTAACCACCCCATGCTGACTTCCTCGTGCATGCTAAGGTTGTAGTAAGAGTCTTCTCAATCTACAAATGAGGTGCCCAGTGTAAGTCACCTATTTTCCCTTCTTGATGACTTGGGAAAAGAAAAAAAGTACACYCGGACAACTCTTTATCCCATCTTCCAGTGGGTGTGCAAATAAGGGGAGATGCAAYGTTTTCTGCAGGTATCTCTCCTAGGGTTGTCAAGATTATTTGACTGGATGTCTAATTTCAGTTGAAGTTTGGTGAGATCAATTTTTGTGTGTCACAATAGCTAGGGATACAGTGTAGGTGCAATATTAATGTTAGCTTTCAACTCACTATGCCTGACACTGGTAGGAACCGTTCTGCCATGGCAAAGAAATTAAGGAGGCTCAGCTTTTAACTAGGCTATCATTCAGCTTCTTCCTCCCACACCAAATTCAACACCGTCCTCGTAAGGCTGCTATGCTTGCACACCTAAAGCAACCTCAAAGGCATCTGCACTGCATCATATTCAYGCCCTACGTATATGAGGTAACTCACTTTACTTTCAAAGCAGCCTACAATACCTCTGACTTCRTGTGCACTAAGAACATCCATATGGCTGAACTTCTCCCTAAGGACAGAGCATTAAGTGTGTGCAGTGCATGAAAACTGGCCTGGCTGAAATCTACACTTGCCTTTCTGCTGCTTGGACTTGGGAATTTTTGTTCAAGACATATGCCTTTTACTACAATAAAAAAATTAATAATAAAAAAACCCACCCTAAATAGGCAGTATTTTACATCAAAGCTGAAATTACCTGAATGGAAAAGTTTGTGTGTCAAACAAAGCTTTACAAATCTCCTTCAAAAAAGAAAGAACGTTTCTGAAATTGATTAATTTCTCAGTATCCACATGCGCTAAACCCTGATTCACAAAGCAAAAACATGTTAGTTTTCTTTTTTAAACAGGAAGTGTGCAAAAATCACAAGTCTTTGGTAAGTAGTATTTTTCTGAACCTGCCTGGTCCCAGTCAGTTTTACCTCAATTGTTTTGTGGGTTTTTATGGATGATGGATATTTCTCATGCTGGTGTTCCCAGCTGGAGATTTTCTAGAAGTGGAAAACATATTTCTCTTGACACTARAACAGTCCTTCTTCCTGTAATAAAATTCAGACAAGGATGGCACCTTGTCATATTCCAACTGCTTGAGCCCATGTGTGTTACTTCAGAGGAAGGAACAATAGCGTTCAGAAAGATGTCACAAAACAGTCTTATTTGAAAAGAAAATGGAGATTTGAGACTGGTGTTCTTGACAAAGAAAATTCACCTTTAATCTGTGAAAATGGGAAAGATTTGTGATTTTTAGAGTTAATCCCTAAGCTAAATATCTAGGAATAAGTCACCTGAGTAGAGACATCAGGAGATACTATGCTGATTTCTTTGTTTGAAAAAGAAATTGCGGGTTAACTTAGGGTATGGATTTTTGGGAGAACAACTCTTGCTTTGGCTTTTTGGAGATCTAGAAACCTAATGTCTGTGTGTCCTGGCAGGCTGCTGGGCACTCAAGACTGACTGAAAATATCAGAGTTGTGATTAAATAACTCAGCTGTTAGCTGAGCTAGTCTAGCTGTCAGCTAGTCTCTCTGGCCACCTTAAATGACCAAGAATATATTTGGATGGACATTTTAGGGAGCCAGTAGCTTATTTTGGCAAATATAAAAACAATTGAAGCATATCAGGAAGAACTATCAGATGATTCATACACGAATGGATTGGGAGCACAACAGAAATTTGGCAGACTGAATTATGTTTTCTACAACCTTTCTTGCTCTTGAAATTATTCAGYGTCTTAGGTAACAGCAGGCTATTGCCCTGATGGTTTTCTACAAATTCAGTGAGTACATGTTTTATTTTGCCTTTTTGCCCATGTTGCTGTGCGAGTTAATAGCTCCTTATCATCTATATACATGTTGGATTTGGCTATTCTACCTGAGGAGCCAGTCCTGGGAACGTGTCATGTGCCTGCAGGCTCTTAGCAAGCCAATTTCTGGAGAACTTTCCAAGCCTGCCTGGTGTCTTGGGTGTGCAAATGTAAACCAAGGCTGGCCTGCTTTTGCAGGATAGCACAGTTGTTAGCTAGAATGACCTATAACAACTCCCCCTCTCATATTTAACAGCTACCTGTGATCTATCAAGTATTTGGCCTTTGGTGACTTGGTGAAAAACTTCTGTTTTTTTTYYTTTTTCCCCCCTCTGCAGCAGCTACAATGCTGGCTGAGTAATGAGTACAACTCAGAAGAATTCTGTGCGCTTAGCACTGAAAGCCACTTTTCAAGGCTTGTAGCTTTGTCTGTCCAGTCTCCCACAAGCAGACTCTACAGAAGTGTATATCTACAGGGAAGTAGAGAAGTCAGCTGTAGKGACACTCAGGCTAGTTCAGGCAAGCTTGCTTGGGGTCAAGTAAGAAAGCAGCTGCAGCAGTCACACTAGGAATAGCTTATCCTCCTTCTGATCAAATACTTTTACCACAGTGTCTAGATGAGGACAAGGTTCAGTCAATGCTTAATTTTGAGTAAATGAGTGAATAGTTCCATCGAACAATCCTTAACAAGTCACAAATCAGGAGATGAAYATAAATGTGTAATATGTCTTCCTGAATGTCTAAGTAACGCTTGAACTACGCTTACATTTGTGGGGCTTGCTAAATTGGTGCCGTATGTTTGAAATAAACTGCTTTTTGAATAGCACTTTCCTGGCAAGCTAGAAGGCTGGGGTCAGCCACTAGCAGTGATAGAAAAGGCAGCAACATATGGCTGGGAAAACGCTTAATTCTTCAAACCTTCCTGTCAAAGTTGACTGTTACATACCAATAGTGTTGGTGGATTTTTTGAAGTGGATACCTATATGGATGGCATGGAGATATAGAAGCCAGTAAGAGGTTTTTAACATAGTAATAAAAATTATCAAATCCGATTACTTCTATTTAACAGAGTAGAAAGCCTTGTTTCTGGAGGAAAGGCTCTTTCAGCTTCCTCATTAGCTGTATTCAGGGAAGTTTTGGCAAGCAAATGACATGCTGTAAATCATGTAGCCTTTAATGAGAAGCAATTTGTCTTCTGATTTCTTAATGTTTCTCTCAATTCAGACATCAGGAGCATTCCTGCCCTTTCTTTCCATCCTACTACCCAAGACCTGCAGGTGATGGAATAGCCAGATTTGGCTTGAGTGATTTGTGCCAAGATTTGGCAACAACGTCCTGTCAAAMCCTCTCCAACCATTACTACTTGCTGTCTTTTGCCATATTGCTCTGCATGGGGCAGGCCTCAAGACACTGCAAGCAGGGTATGCACCTTAAATGTAGATCCATATTACATAAAAAGTAACATGGCCCTAAGGACTCAGGGGCCCAAGTGACGAACTCCTACTGCGCTTTTCACTCCAACACTAGAGCCCAGCTGCGCGTTGCTTTCATCTCCAACTGCTGGCTTACAGTGCTTTATGTTTTCTGGGCTGTGTCTACCCACAAAAGAATAAGGAACTTGCTTTAAAAATCAAATGAAAGCAAAGATTTCACACTACCAAATCAGGATGGCTTGTGCTTTGTGGAGCCCAAATATCAGCTCTGGGGATAAGAACTGACAGGGGGAAACTATGGAGTTCTGGAGCACATTAAGGCTGCAAACTCCTAAAGAAAGTTACCATAATAATATGGTAATTTATGCAAGAGCATGGTACAGAAGGTCCTGCCTATGCATCAGAAAAAGGCCATTTGAACGGCTAATTCTCACAAAAACACACAATACAATGCATTTATGAAAAATGTTGCAAAGTATCTTTATATTCCAGGGCCAAGCACTGTCAGTAAACAAGGTAGTATGATATGCTGAAGTACTACTTACTGTCAGAACAGGCCATTTCATAGAGTGACTACAGTATCAAGGCTTTCTGAAAAGCTATACCCTCTCTCTCCCCCTCACAGTATAGCAGCAGTTCCTGTGCTTGTTGCAGGGCTCTTGTAGTCTGCATGAGATATTAGCTCTTTATTTGGGTTTCCTTAAAAGTGGGTCTGAGTTCAGAATTCAGTCTGTGAGTATTCGGCACAAAACTCCCACAACCTTTCTCTCCTTGCATGTGCATACACACAGACTAAGGGATCTATCTGCCAGCACAAACACAGAAAACAAGACACAAATGGAATTCCACTCTTGGTGACAGAAGGAAACAAATTCTCCCTGCTCAAAAGTTTTTGGCTTTGTTTTGTACAGTTCAGGTCTATATGTATACAGATAAGTTAAAGGAGGATTTTTTTTTTTTTAACTAAAGTGCCAAGAATACTTTTCCAAACAATTCAAAAATCTAAGCAAGAAAAATCTACGTACAAGAAAAATCCTAAACTGATAGTAAAGAAAACATTTATGGACAAAGCGGTATGGGTCTGAACTTGCACATAACTTCAAATAGCTGCTCAGCAGTGTTTGACCTTCCCCATTCACCACAACATAACATTTAACTGGCCTCTAAAAATTAAGGYTACTTTCTTCCTCCTTTCAAATATTCACTTCCCATCTTCCCGCTGCTTCAGCCCTTYTCTTTAGGGGGCCAATTTTCCTTGGAAAGATCTCTTGGAGTTGGGGCATGCAATGACTCCAGGCAGCACTTCATAAGGTGCAAAAGATCTACTAAATTTCCCAGTTTGCTCCGGTGACGTGGCCAAGGAACTTCTCATCTCTGATGTCTGTGCATAGATAGAGTTGACTCAAGGCTTATTGGTGGTGGAAGCAAAATTGAGTGATTTTGTCCTCACCTTTGCACCCACAAAGTTCAGCTGACCATTGTAAGGTAGTGGTTCCCTGTGGATTATTCTCCTCAAAGTGAGAAGGCACTACTGGCAAAATCTACAAAGGAAGRTATGAACCTTCCCCATGTCCATGAGCACTCGTACCACTATCAAAAAGTGGCTCTGCATCTATCTGACTCATGCTGTCCCTCTGTATGATCCCACTGCCTCCTTCCCCGAGAGCACAGCCTGCCCTGCTTTTCCTCAGTGTCCCTGAAGAAGAGGTCCTACGCTGCATTATTAACAAACTCCTCTGCAGCCCCAGGTCTTTTCCATTCTGCAGTTTACCTCTTGCACAACTGCCCATATGACCTGCATTTGAAATCAGTCCTTTAATTAGCTAGTAAAAATATAAGGCACGTAGATGATGCTCAGGTATAGAAAGGTAAACCTACTGACCCTGGGCCAGTGATACTTGTAATCTAGAAAGGACTTCTTAGTCACATTTTCTTCAGCAGCTCTGCATTAGCAGTTCTTGCTTTTTTTCCTCACAGAGGACTAGGCTCAGGGTTTCTGTTCATCTACTAAGTGCTCCTTGAAGTGCCTGTATTTCAATGTCTAGGATTTCCTGGATTTTGACTGCCTTACACGGTTTGTGATTTACGGCACTTAAAAGTCTATAGCTAGCATGACTCTAATAGCTTCAGTGTGTAAGTATTTCCAGATCTGCCTATAGTGGTATCATTACTTCAGTTACATCTACTCTCAGGAGAACTACACACAGGACTGGCTGTCCGTGTACACATGGAGGAACATACATCTCCTGGTACAAGAAAGAAGGCAAAAGCTTTTCAATCACTGTCACTGAATATGAGATGTAGACCCTTTGGATCTTTCACAATATTGATACTTAAAAAAAAAATCGTGATGTCACAAGATACCGTCATATAACAAAATCATGATACTTTGTTGGGTTGGAAGGCACCTAAAGGATTTTGAAAATCTCTGTTGCCTTGCTATCAGCCCTTCTTCTTAGCCTAGTATCATCTCACAGGAAAGAGGGGATTAAGACAAAATCCAACCCGAGGGTACTTCATGCTATGGTGAAAGTTGTGATGGAAGTGTCTGAGTTCTCCCCACTCTCTCCATCTGCCTAGAGTGTGGACCCCACTTTCCAGCACAACCCTCTCTTTTACCTGTTCCCATTTTAGGGAGAATTGAAATTAAGCAACTGAGGGCTCTGCTGGTCATTAATGCTTGGGGAAAGTCCATGCCTGACCAGCTGGTGTACATCCAGATAAAATTTCAGGGAATTACATTCTAGTATTCTAGCTTTCATGTTTCAGTTAGAGGATACTACTATCACGGCTTCTTGCAAGTACTTTCGTGTATTAACACAAGTAATTCATGATTTGAGGAGTGTTTGTTGACCTGAATCTTCCTTGCATTCTCTATGGTAACCTGTGTTTTGGCAAGATCCGTTGTTTTCTTTTAGCCAATAAATCTCCTGTTTCCTCATGTACATGTTACTACAAATATAAAAGAGAAAAGTCAGAAAAGACAGTAAGGTACACAGGAACAAATGGCTACAGGCTCTTACTTTGGTGGAGATCTGTTGGGCACAGCGGATACCTCTATGCAGAACCATCTATTACAAAAACTGTACTCAAAAAACTCTCATTTTTCTTATCATTTTTTTGTAATATTAGTGCAACAGGGAAATTACTTTCTATAATTTCTGTACCATTTTAACAGTGCTGGTGATGTGAATACCTACAGAAGCAGGGCACTCCTTGGAGTTCTTGATTTCCATGCAAAGATCCAGAGATCTTATAATGGGAAATAAACCCATGTACTTCAAGGAAATCTCCTACTTATGTTAGGAGCTTACTTTGCAGAAGAAACTTTTCCTAAAGGTACATTATCCTAAAATGCTTGAAGGCATGATTTCGTGCACTGGCCTTTGAAGTGGGTAACTGTGTCCACTCATAGGAATGAATAGCCCAGAGGAGAAGTTGCAGAGCAAGACCAGAGCCATGTAAAATATCATTTTCCAGTTTGATGGTGAAAGTGAAAAAATGAGGAAAATGTTTCATATTGATTTAAGTGAAAACATCATACATTTGGACAAATCCTCCTCTCTCTCAAACAGTAGTGAACCAAATGAGTTGCTCAAAGCACAACTTCTGGTTTCTGGTCATTTTTAACAAAAGCAAAAGACATTTGGAAATGAAGGTGAAAGTTGTATATATATATGTATAAATATATAATTATCAGTCCTGGGACTGAAGCAGTGGTGTTTTATTGGCTATGGTACATGTTAGAGAGTTTCTTGTGCTAGTAGTTCAAATTTTTACCCACATTCAAATCCTCTCTCTATCTGAAACAGAAAAGCGATCTGAATGCATATCTTCCATAACTTACTCTGCAGGAGCCTTCCTTGGTAGCATTGTCTCTTGCTAAAGTTGTTCCACTGCCTAGTATAAGCAAGATTTAACTAATCATTGGACCAGAGGACAACTCTATCATTTGATGGTCAAAGACTTTATCTAGCAGAGAAGACACCATGATCCTGTTGCTCTTCTTCTTCCTCTGTATTGGAAATGGCACGTAAGTTAGGCCTGGAGTACTGTGTCCAGTTCTGGGCTCCCCAGGACAAGAGAGACATGGAGCTACTGCAGCGAGTCCAGCATAGGGCTACGAGGATGATCAGAGGGCTGGAGCACCTGCCCTATGAGGAACRGCTGCGAGAGCTGGGCCTCTTCAGCCTGGGGAAGAGAAGCCTGAGGGGGGATCTTATCAATGTGTATAAGTACCTGAAGGGAGGGTGTCAAGGGGACAGGGACAAACTCTTTTCAGTTGTCCCATGTGACAGGACAAGGGGCAATGGGCACAAACTGAACCACAGGAAGTTCCGCCTGACCGTGAGGGGGAATTTCTTCACTGTGAGAGTGACAGAGCACTGGAACAGGTTGCCCAGAGAGACTGTGGAGTCTTTTTCTCTGGAAATATTCACAACTCACCTGGATGCAACCCTGTGCTCTAGGTGACCCTGCTGAGCAGGGAGATTGGACTAGATGATCTCCAGAGGTCCCTTCCAACCTTACTGATTCTATGATTATTAAATTGGCTCAGAAAACTAGTTCAAAGAGGAGGCAGTCATGCTAAATGCTGAGCAGAGGCTCAGGATCCTATGAAATGCTGAGTGCTCACAGTGCTCAGAGGCCCCACAGATATCACCAGTAACAGGGATGGATTTACATACTTGAGCGGCAGGTTTAGCTCAGTTGGTTAGAGCGTGGTGCTGCTAATGCCAAGGTTCAATCCCCTTATGGGCTACACTGAGCGCTGGGCTAGATGATCTGCAGAGGTCCCTTCCAACCTTACCATTCTATGATTCTATGATCTTTATTTGTAACATGGAGAAGTGCCTTTATGTTAATGAAATTTTAGGTCTTCCTATGTTTCCTTTGAAGCATAGCTCTGAGTATCTGTTAACTGATTTGACAGTGTGTTTATAGAAAAGGGATAATTCAGAATACATCTGTTTCAGTCCAAAGCTGCTGTTTGTCATGAATTGCTTATCAGCTATATTACATGTAATGTAAGGTCACCAAAACATTGAGAAGTATCTAATTAATTCAATACCCCATACTCCTAGCAAGACTATATTCAGTATGGCAGATGTAACACTGAGCTCAGTGGAGGCTTGCTATACATGTCACTGGGCCCTACAGATGATTTCTCTATTAAAAAGTACTAAAACAATTCCTTACATCTTCCTAGTTATTCAGCTAAAGAAAAGGAAAGGTTTGAGCACTGTTTTAAGGCTGACATACAAAGATGTGGGTAGAAACAAAAATGGATGTAAGCTGGAGCAGATTTAGCTTTTGGGGCAAATATATTCATATATTCATGATTCTGGAATGAAGAACAGCTGATGTAAGTTTTCTAAATTGTCTGGAATCCTTAAATCAATCTTGACATCCACGTTACCATTACTTTGGCTAGGTGAAGAGTAAACAGGCACTAGCGAATGTGCTATTATGCACCCATTGGCATCTGTATGGGCTTAAATAAGCGCATAAATAAGATCTGAGCTCCATATGGCTAGATCTGGAGTCAACTGGATTTGATTCCTAAGTGCTAAGTCTCTTGTGATAACTGGATACACTCTTAAACCACCTGGGTGTTTTCAAAAATCGTACTCATTGCAGAGACTTACTGGCTGCATGCAGGAAGAGATCAATTAGCTAACTACTTTCATTAAGTAATCAGAAATCTACATAATGAACTACCCTATACAGAGCTACCTTGTGTTTAATCTCAGGTTTTATGCTGTCTCCTCTTAACATAGATTGCTTTACAGAACAAGAGAGCAGCAACAATGAGGGTGTTGCTCAGGAGGTGCACATATACTGGGGGCCATATCAGAGAGTTTGTTGCTGTTTCAACTACTKTATTTATTTACAATGAGAAACTCTATCCATTAAGAAGAGTTTGCAGAATTCTGATCTGTGAACTGTAAATACTGACATTACAGGCAGATGGGTAATTTCAAGAGGTGAGTAAAGTGCAAGAAATTAATATGGTGGTAGCCTTTCTGGACCTGAATTCTGAGCTGACTGGGCTCTCCTTTGAGACTTACACTAAGGTCATCATCAGGAAGGATGTATGAGTCCTTCAGAAACCTGCTAAAATGTTTCTTCTACATAACAGATATGCAGAGCTAGATTCCCTCAAAGTCTGAGTGAAGGATTTTGCAAGATGGGCAATGTGAACCACAGACCTGGCAATGTCTAGGCTAAATTGGCAACTGAAATCCATAACAAAATAATGAAAAAAGAAATCTTTAGTTTTCTCACATGACCTCATGGAGCAGTTGGAAAACAGGAGATTAGTACTTCAACTTTTGAGGTAATATATTAAAAAACAGGGCTCATGTGCAGTAAAGAACTTAAAGAGCTCCGAAAGAACTGGAAATTACTTAAAAGGGAAACAAACCTAGGGTCCAAATGCCTGATGGAGTAAATCAGGGTAATCCTGGTTTTATAAATACAAAAATCTGGCATATTTGCATGAAGATTCCTATCTTCTTTTTGGTATTGACATTTTAAATAGATTCTCGTACAAGAATAGAATACAATTTTCAGCCAACGTATTTTTAATAATATATATAAAACTAAATAGAAACATTGGCTTGCAGACAAATGGCTTTAAAGACTAATTATTGATCTCTTCTTGATGTTCAGAGATGCTTCTTACAGATTTCACTTGTAGCATGTTTCTCAGAAGTGAGCAGAAGTTCAGCCTTTCCAGAGGGCTGCAGTCATGCAATTGCTTCCCTGTGAGGTACTGAGGGACGTGAACAGCACAGATCTTGTGCTGATCTTCTCCATGGCATGAAAACTTACTTTCATGTCTTCAATGTCAGCCACCGAACATACTCATACAAACACTAAGCACCTTCACAACCTCATGCTACTATCAGTTCAGATATTTAGTGATAAGAATTAAGTCATCAGTCCTTAGTCATACATCAGCTGAGACTATAGGTTGAAGTCAATGACTGGCTATCGATGTAGACCATAAAACCAGTTATAACGTTTACAGTCTGTGACTAAAGTGTCATTATTATTACTGCTGCTACTACTACTGCTACTACTATTTCTATTCAGATCCTTCGGGATGCACCTGCACTAGTTAACTAGCAGTGCCAGGGAATGTTCCTCATCCTGTAACTCTGTGCTCCATGCTGTTAAGTATGGTACCTGTACCTTTTTGGCCTGGGCCATCAGTATCCTCCCAGCAATTCCCCACCACAATTCAGGCTGGAAAGCAGCCCCAAGAGGCAGTTTGCACGTAGTCGTTCTGCTTTGAAGGGCAGGAGAGTTTAATACTACGTACACACGCCATTTCCTGCCTGCTGGACTTAGTGCCAGAGAAAAGTCCCAGAAACATTTAATTTACTAGTATAGTGTAGTCTTGGAGACTAGTCATATAGCAGCAGGTAAAGTCATGGACCCTGACCCAAGGAGCTTGTCTTTACAATTTTAATTTAAGGCAAGGAACAGCCAGCAAAAACAGAGATCAGAGCAGATGAAGTACTGTGACACACTTGCTGCCTAATCATTGCCAGAAGTTGGAGGAAGAAAAAAGGCAAAGAGATGACATTTARTACAAGTTGCTTAAATTTAAGATAGCCAACAGAACTAGCTTTTACAGTTAATTATAGTAAGGACTGATTAACTACAACAAGGGTTATTACTTTGCTACATTTCTTACACTATTTTTCTCCTTCATACTGGGAAATTTGTTTGAGTTTTAAAAATAAAATCTCTTATGTTTCAGCCACTGGCACTTCCAAAGTGACATTGCTCTTGTGTCTGAAGTTTTCTCCCCTTTTTTTCCCCCTCCTCTGTGCAACCACTTGGAGGAAGTTGCATCAACAGCGTAAAAACCTACCAAATGGGGGGATGCGTTCCATTTCTGTTGAGCAGATGTTCTCTTCATGTGCCGACCTGCCAAAGGTGGCAGAGTAGATGATAAGGAACTTTGACTCCTGACAATGGAGTTTCAGTTCCTGATTTTCACATGCTGATTTGGTTTTGTATTCAGCTAAAATAGAAGCAGATAACAATACAGTAGCATGAGGCAATTTACTCAGCTGGGCTGTTAATAGCACTAGACTGTTATAGCAGCATAACAGAAAACAGCTTTTCTGTAAGTTGTTGCAAGTGAAATATGGCACAATTACAACCAGAGACAAAGCCAATAGCAAAACGGAGTGTTTCCCCTAAATAATTTGTTCCCTTACGACCACACAAAGCCTCCAGCTCCTTTCTAAAATGAATTGAAAAAAATCATCTTTTGCCAGCCTCGTCTCCCAGTGGAATAGCCTCCCCCATTCCTGCCTGATTTCCTGGCCTGCTTTCCCCAGCCACTCAGTAGGAGAAGCCTCACGCTTCCCTTTTGTTTCTCCCAAGGACAATGTGGCATTCTGTGCCTATTTTAAAYGTCTGCCCAAGTGCTGAGAGCCTCAGACCACTCATCAATCATGGGGATGGCTGGCAGCGCCCAGTGCCACAGCGTGAGGCACAGAGCGAGCACTGAAGAGCAGGAAGCACAAAGGCAGGGGATGGGCTAGATACCCTGAGCCAGAGCGTGGTCTCAGCTACATCCGCCTCGCTCCACCAAGGTCAGGGGGGTTCCCTGGGCAGGACTCTCCCGCAAAGGCTCATTTGAAAGCCTTGCTGACAAAGCAATGGGAATCGGGAGCCTGAGAAAAATATGCCCTCTCCCCTTCCCAGTTGGCATAGGCACACAGGCAATGCCCTCAGCACAGAGGTAAGTAAATCAGTGAAATTATCTTTTAGGCAGTGAGGTTTATGCCACCTATAGCATCTCTGGTTAAAACCTCCTGCCTGGCCAGAGACCTCTTTCTCGTCTAAGCAGCCTCTTTGCTTGTAGCATTTACCACTCAAGTCTTCCTGGCCTAGGTATGGTGGCAAACCCTTTTTAGCATGGATAAGGCCAAGGAAAAGAGTTTAGTCTGCTCCATTTTATGTCTTTCAGAAACGTGGAAACGGGAAAAGGAGGTTCCTGAGTTGAGCAGGGACAAAGGGAAATCTTACTGTTACTGACTGGTCTTGCCATGAACGGAGTGCGGGTGTTGGTGCTAAAAGAATTAGAGAGAGGAAAAACTATCTATTCAATGAAGAAAATACAGTTCACTTACAATTGAATAAATATAAAAACGCTTAATTTTTAATGGTAATGCCATCTGAGCTCTTAGCACTCACAGTTTTTAAAAACACTTGGCCTGCTGCAGATTGTTACTTCTGCAGAAGTGCCTTTTGCGCCAGTCCATGAGGATCATGCCAAAGAAACAGGGGCTCGGACACAAGGGCTGACAGACTAATGCCGGGCTGTGTGTCTGCACAGCTGTGCTCTGCCCTTGCTGGAGAGGCTGTGGAAGTACAAACAGAAGAAACAAACCCTGAAGGGTTTGCATTTTGTGTTAAGATGTAGGGCAAGGCAAGGATAAAAATACAACAGAGACCTCTGCAGAGATAGAGCAATGAACAACATTACAGACTTTCTACACGAGATGCACAACTAAGGGATTCAGGAAATCACTTAACTGTCTGCTTGAAGGCAAGGAGATTCTAGCATATGCTTAAAGTTACACTCAAGTGATTTCCTAAGTGAGGATGTTTTCTGAAATTAGGCCTAAGAATCTTAGTATCTTATTTAGGAATATAAATTTCCTGCCAAATGAGGTCGGGTAATTTGCACTGGAACTGACCATCTCCCTCAATTCTGAGGCAGCACTTGCTGTCAAATATACTTTTGACCAACTTTGGTAAAATTCAGATCACACAATATTATATTTTGAAAATAACTCATGTGCATGGGAAAAATATGAAGTGCCTTAACAAAGTAACAAAGAGGATCACGACCCACTATTGATTAGTAAAGAATGATTTCTAATGACACAGATACAGCTATGATATGCAAGTACATATACTGTTAACAATGCAGTAATTGTAACCTGGAAAAAATAAACTGTAAAATAATACAAATCGTTAAAATGTTACATTTTAGACACATTACTTTTCTGAAGATTCGCCCAGTAAATATCTCTGGGAATCACGTGCTAGCGCTTTGCCAAAGGTAAGAACCATTCCAGGATTTTTGCTTTTACTTCATCACTCTGCATAAATTGGCCCTTCAGTTTGCTGTGCCACCCCTGTTCCTGTGCCACCAGTGATGTCAATCTTAATGCTTTGATTAAAGAAAATACCTTTTGTGCTTTCACCTTCAGCTGTGGGATGGTATTTTTGAGTTGGCTTGTGAACCTACCCATAAACCATCATTCAAATCTTTTCTTTGGGACCCATTTCTGGCACATTGGAGATTAGCTGCCAAAGAAAGCTGAGCACCTGGTCAGCTGGGGCTTGTTTTCAAGTATAATAGCAATAACAACAACAACAACAAAACAATCACWAACCACCAGTAAATGAAACTTCATCATGATTGTCTGTCCTAACCTTTCTAATGCTCTTCTCATGTTTCAAAAGTGCATTACCTTTGAAGCAGGATTTGTCCCTTTATATATCAATGTCAATCACCTGTATAGAATACAGGTGATGCTATAACAAAAATAGTCACACACGTGTCTCCCCGAGTGACTATTCTAGAAATGGTAGGCAGTGACAGCGGCTTTGCAAGTTTATAAGATTTGGTCCTATGCATTTTTGCATATTCTTTGTTCTGGTATAATTTGTTCATCATCTGCATCCTTAGCGGAAACATTTGTTTTTGCTATTTACCTCTATCTTTCTATCCTACCATTTCCATCTCTATAAATATAATTTCCAAATCATTTTTTCCTTTTAGTCTGATGTCTGACATTTGATTCTGATAAATGACACTGGTCACTAAACTGGCAGCAAGCACACTGAAGTTGTAAGCACAATGGAGAGCTAAGGTAAAATAGAAAAAAAAAAACAATTCACTACTAATCTAAGAGTCTCAAAACTTCACGTGGATTTATGTAAAGCCTTGTGCAGTGACATTCTAACCAAAATAAACAATGAAACACACACAAAAACACACTCGCCTGATGTGGATTACTTACTAGGTTTGCATTTAAAGGAGACAAGGAGGAATTTAGTGGTTCCTGGACATAGATCAGGTCCAAAAACCCGACTATTGACAAGGAGTTGGCAGGATCTCAGGTTTTGGCATTCGTCCAGTACTTTCTAGAACAATGGGCAAAAAGGATAGTCTTGAAAACAAGATATGAAGCTATACAGCAATGAGAACACTTAATCATACTTTGTTCTATATATGAGAGAAATCATTCTTTCACTATTTTTTGGCCAAAAAAACACAGGTAACAGTTGCGTCATAGGATTGAGGCCACATCTCTACTGGACTTTGAGCCCTGGATGAGTTTAACCATATACACACATAACAGCAATATCCATGGCAATTTAGGATTTTATCAGTTTGCTGGGTTTTGTTACTTTTCCCTCTGTCACCAGCCAGGCAGTCAAATCTCACTGTGTGCCCACCACTTCAGTGGTGTTTTGGACTCAGTACAGAGTCCAAAACAGGTGGGAGCACACTCAGCCTCCGGTCTTTTCACTGATGAGCCTGAGGCGCGCGCACACATCTTCCTGACAACATTCATGGGAGTGGGACATACTGCCGAAGGGTAGTAACAAACAACTCAGAAGGGTGACTTTTTAAACTATTTAATCTCACTTAAGTTTACCATGCCCTGTAACACCTTCATTTGAAGGAGTTCTAGGCTTGGTGTGTGCTTAGCTATACTTAAGGACATACCTAACTTTAAGCCACATGTAGGCCCTGCTTCCCACGGGCACCCAATAGGGGACTTCTCTTGCTTGCAGTTATACACATGATTACGTATTTACTTGACTTGCAGCTAGATCCAATTTCAGAATTGGTTTGACTGCCTGGTATAGATGTGTGTCTGTCCTAAGTCTGCTTGATTTTTTAAAATGCTGTTTTAAGGCCACATCTACGCTAGATTTTTTTGCCCAGCAATATACTGTGGTTCTTCCTGTGCTGCTTCACTGGGAGTGGCAATGGAAGGGACAGTAAAAAGACCACTACGTGTCATGTGGACCTGCTCTGAGTCCAGCAAAAGGATCGAGGACTCGCAGTGCCAGAAGCTTGCTCACACTATCATTGCTACAGCTCCAAAAGCACTGATGAAGTGGGACTGCTAATGAAAGTGGGAAAAAATAACAATGCTGTCTGAGATGAGTTTGAGGCCAGTGTTGATAGTCACAAGCCAAAGCACTGAAGAAAACAGTTTAAATGAGTAAGGAATTTACTCATGAAATATCTGTTCACATTCAAAACCCAGTTTAGAGAAGGCTTTCTATACACTATTTTTGAATACTCTGTGTTGTGCTCATGATTCTTGATGATTAAAATCACTCAGACTGTGATATGGAGTGCACTGTCTCTGGGTCAGGCAAACTATAACAGGAGTAACAGTAAGATACCATCCRCCGATAGTTTTAGGTATCGCCCAAATCCATGGGAAATTTTTCTGGTTTCTCATCAGAAAGGGTCTCAGTCATGCCAAGAGGCCTAATCACAAATTTACCACTATGATTAGCACAAGGTGCACTCTCTTTTCCAGGCTCAGTTGGCAGTAGCTGAATCTCCTCTCTCATCCCCGGAAGTCATCCCTCCTAAGCAGAAATGATACACAACGGCAGCACATTGCAGTGATCTTGTAGCACTTTCATCTTTTTGTCCCCTTCCGTAGGAGAAGAGGTCTTGCATCCAACACTTTTTGAGGATTAAGAGCACATACARGAGTTTAAAAGGGAAGGAAAAGCACAGCAGATTTAATCTGATCACTGGATTCTTCTTTTAAAATGTTGCAAGTCAAACAAATAACTCCTCATTAATTTGAGATTGTTCTAGAACAGGCCACGGAAATAGAGTTACATCACGAGTAAGCAGGGACAGCTGTCCCCTACTGAAATACCTTATGTTTGTACCTGAGCTGAACCATCTCCTGCACATTTGTTTGTATTTTCCTTTACTTCATGCAAAGAGCAGTCACATTTTCTATCATGCTGCTGTGCAAAAACATGCAGCCGTGAAAGCAAACAATGATACTCGTACCGAGATAGCACTGGGCTATTAATATCTTGGAACAAATCGAACTTTGCTGTGATCCTTTTAATAAGGGGTCAGTGTATAAAATGCCTGTTATGCTTCCTCCTGTCTGTAGGATAGCATCATGTCTGATTATACAGATACGTTTCCAAAGGGAAGGGGAGGAGTGGATGAAATCACTGGTGCTCTTTTCTAAGAAATCAGTTTACAGGATATGCCTCTTCTCCTTGACAGGACCGGAAATCCTGAGATGCAGAGCATTCGTCTCTCTCACATTTGTGGCCTTGTCAAAATGCTTTCACATCTTTGATCAGGCACAGTGCCTGAATGTTGATGATGGTTTATGCAACAGTTATCCCATGCTGTGTTTATTAAACCCAAGGGAAAAAATTGTCCATGGAGACCTCACAAAGGCACTCAAGACTCACAATCCCAAAATAATCATTGATGTCACTCCACTGTGGTCAATAAAATGACATCAAGGATGCATCTGGCCTACAGCTTTAAGTGGAGAGCTGTATTTTCACATGGCCCACAGGTCGTTTCTGGAATATCTTCAGAAGCTGCAGTACAGCATGTGCAAGCCACAGTTACAAAACTGCCCTAATTTTGTTTCTGGAGAGAGGATATTACACCCAAACAACTTTGTTAAACCCCTCAGCTTACTAGTGGTAGGAACAGAGATGCCCTGTTGTCAAGAAGCAATGTTCCAGCTACAAGCACAAGTGTTTCAAGGAAGCAGAGCTTCTGTAAAGCATTTACAACAGCTTCACTGATAGAATGTGTTCAGATTCCACTGACTTCCCATTTTTGCAAAGATTTGTTGAATTGTGCCTGAGACTAGACCTTTTCACTATGATGAAWCTTTTGACATCAGTGTAAGCCAGATCTTCTTAGCCTTGTTAAAAAGTCTCCATAGCAGAAAATAATAATTTATGAAGTAAGGCCCAGGAAGCAAACTATAAGGTATTACTGATAAAAGCCCTGTATTCATGGAAATGTAGGTGGCTGCAGAAGTGCTTAGGATCTGCTATTTAGCTGTCACTGGGCCTTTTTAATGACTGAAGATATGCATCAAACAAGCCAAACTTCTGCTAGAATGCCACTATATTTGGTGTGTTTGTAACCCAGTCCTGTCAGGTGTGTATCCTCTCCTGGGGATGAGGAGGGCCTGTGTGATGGATTAAGACTGGCCTACGCTGTCAGAACCCACTCCTTGATTAGGAGAGAATTGATTATACTTAAGGCCATGGAGAAGGGTTTTTCAAAGGCAGGCTTATCAAAATAGAAGGAAACCTACAAAGCTTTTCACAAGCCTATGGGAATATCTACAGGTATGTGACTGATACCTCCTGTTGGTCAGATGGACCCCTTCTCTTGTAATATTTGGCATGACAGACAGACAGAAATGCAACATAATTTCATTCAACATGGTGAATACTTGCAGTTTTCATGCAGTAAAGCTCACCACATGGAAATCTTTAACAACATTTCGCATGAAGAACCTTTACAATATGTGATACCTGCAAAGAAGTGGGTGCCACACAGTTTAYGGGTTCTGTCATCCTGGTTTCAGGCTGCAGGGTACTACACATTTGGTAGTCTTGCCCGTAAAATGCTGACTGAACACTTATTGTTGAATGCCGAGGACAGTGCAGACTCAAATGTTCCCCATCACAGGCATAGGCGGTGTGATTTTGCAGAAGTTTGGTTAGGTAACCTAGAAAATATTTAGCTGTGTTACAACTAGCACAGGAAATGATAAGCTCATTAGGTAATATGAAAACCACAATCAGTCTCTGGAAAGGGCATCGTAGTCAAGGTTGGAAGTATGGCCCGCTGCCACACCATGMGGTTCTATGAATGGGTCAACTTTTACATCAGGCCTGAAAAACAACAGGTCGCGGCACTGTGATCTAGTAAGTGGCGGTGAGTCAGAGCTGTACCAGTACCCCAGCAGCAGCACAGTGCTGGAGATGCAATTTCACAGACAACAAATGGGTTCAGGTCCTTGTTTGTGGTTACTAAAGATCCCAGGGCATGTTCTCAAAAGTAGGAAGGGCTACTCCTTGGTTCTGTGGCCTAGACTGCTTCATTCCAACTGGTTAAGGTATTCTTTGCAGCTTGCAGCTTTGCAAACTTGCAGCTCAGAGCAAATCTTTTTTCTAACTCACTCACTATTATCAAACTTTCTATTTATGTGTATACAATAACTGCATTTGAATAGTTTTCTTTGATTCTTACACATCCATTACATTCTATATTGTTCTCTCTAAAATGAATACCCAACTTCTAGAACAGCAAGGTCATCCACATTCAAAGCAAAAAGAAATCCAAAACAAAACCTTCTAAAACCAACTTATGCAGTAAGGAAAAAATACTAAGAGCTTCTGCTGGTTTATTTGTTAAGAAAAAAAGATTGGTAGAAGCTTTAAAATGGAGAAAATGATCACATAAGTATCTTTTTAATTTTCAGAATTTTAAATTTCTTATCTTTGTCTCTTTTTCCAAACATGTAAGTGGTTTAATAAAGGAGAAAGTAGTAGCTTTTATCTTTAGGAGCCTTGTTTTGCCTATATCCTTGCCCCAGTGGGATGACAGCAGCATTATTACTAAAGTATAATGGAGAAAAAACATCTCTTCTTTTTGTTTTGGTGGCTGAATCAGAAACAGAATGATAATTATTTTGTATCATAACGAGAAAAAAAAGGAATTCAGTTTTCTCCTAGAAAAGAAGGGAAAAAAGTTCCCTCATGCCATTAAGTTTTCAGATTTGTTGCCCYTTTTCAACCTTTAACCAAAGAGCACTTTTTAAAAGGAAAAATGGCTTTGAAATAAAAATCTAAGTATTCCATGTAAATTTTATCAAAACAAAATATTTCAATTCTCTGACATCTTTTCCAGCCACAATGATTTGGATATGAAAAGTGAGCTTCCTTATCTGTTAGTAAGTTTGGAAAAAGGGGAAGCCTAYGCTGTTACCATCTTTGCATTTCCTCTTCTAGAGCCCAAGAGAGGACAGGAGTCAGCTAGGCATATCCTCCAAGGCACCAAAGGCACAGATGAGTTCCTCGCACCAACTCAATCTGAGCATTGCCACTGAATTCAGAATGGACAGAATTTCATGTCCTGTATTTGCATTTGCATCTCAGGGGAACAGCCCTACTAATATCCCTCTGGCTTCTTACACATTAAACAAAACTGGCAGAATCTATCCCCTGTATTTTCTATGTGATTGAAATCATAAATAAATGAGCCTGCCTGCCAGAGCCACTCCTCCATGAGCCTGCTCCTGAAAGGTGCTGAGTATAACCACAAAAACGGGATGAATGCCCAACTGCACCCAAGCTACTTTCTACAGTCTGATACTGTAGAGGGGCCCCCAGGGGTATTTACTGGGGCCGAACACCTTTTACACTGCCATCATAGCATAAAAGGCCACAGTGTAAAGAAGTATTCAGCCCAACAGGAGTTGCGGGCACTCAACACCTTGAAAGATTTAGCCTGATATATGTAATCATTTCAGTTCTTCAGGTTTTAAGTTACTTGGAACCAGGAGTGCTGTATACAAAACAGCACAGTATTCCCTAAAGAATATCAGCTATGTTGTGATTTGGATGAGTTCCCTGGCATCTTAACTGCTACTTTGATCCTGCAAATTCCTAATCCAGTATCTAAGCACCTTTCTCTAACAATTGCAACTATTCAATCCTTTAAAAAATGCTTTTAAAGGAACTTGCTCTGATTTTGTATAGCAATATGGTTCACTTGTAAAAATACTGTTAGATGGAATGGTGAAAATAAGACATCATGCTCTCTGGCCTTCCTGGTGGCTTTTAAAGTGACACTGCTGTTATTAAAATCCTTGCATATTTGAACACAATAAAGGATTAAAATAGTAATGGAAATCGGCTGCTAACATTTGATAAGAGAAGTGGTGACGTACTAGTATCTGCATTGCTTGCCTCACAAGGCAGATCGTGTAACCTGTTTTTTTTTTTTTTTTTTTAATTTTTTTTTAATTACTACACACATGGACTGCGTACAACCAGGCTGACCAGCCAGCGCTTTATGAAGGGTGGTGCAGACGGGGCAGCCCACAGCTAGCCACGGAAAGGGATTCTGATTCAAGAAGTCACAATTTCCTCTTGTTTCTTCCCTGACARACTCCAGCTTTCTTCCTCCTCTCACGCAGACCCTCTTCCACGTGCTAGGGCTCTGCCTGCCTGGTGCCCACCTGGAAGGTCAGGCTTGGGGAGTGAGTAGCAGCTGCTACCTCTTACCTTGGGCCCAAAGCAGTGCGTGCACAGGAGCGAGTGGTTTCTAGTTGCTTTCCCACACCTCCCTGGGCAGCGTGGCCTCGTAGTCACCCTGGTACAAAGCTCTTGAGACCACAAGTGCCCCTATATTGTTTACTAAGTCCTCTGCAGAAACACACTTCCCTCAAGGCAACACATTCAGCTGAATGACAATGTAAGGTTAGGGGAAAATATGTTCTTATCTGTATAACTAATAACAGCTGTGATTATGGGGAGAGGGAGCATTGTAACAGTTGAATGGGTCTGTCACTCTTTTTAAAGTGTGCTTCCTTTTCTGCATTTCCCTCAACTGGGGTAATTAAATCAGGTCATCCAAAATAGACAGCAGGGTTGTGTCACTTTTAGGCACTGGCCCAGCACATTGTATGGACTACAAGCACTCCAAGGCACTATTTGTCAGTCAGCTCTCTCTTGTTTTGTCTTTCCTTAATTAATTATTATCCGTTAGTTGAAAATTCAGAGGAAACGTTAAAAAAAAAATAAAATAAATAAAGCTACAGCACACCTTTAAGTACCGGTTCCCTGCTTGCTGAAGTATTCCCTCAGGCCTCCGCAGCTAGCACACATCCAGATTYGCTTCCTGTGGACAACTCACCACGCTGGGGTGAGCTCTGGTTTGCACCTTGCCAAGCAAACCAGAAGACCTGAGAGTTATGGGGTTTCTTACACTGAGCATAAGGAATCTTAAGTAGACCCTACAGAAGTCTTTAGAGGGCTTAAGGTTTAAAACAGGTGGTTTAAACCTTGGTGGTTTAAAAAAGTGAGTTCCTTCTCCTTGTTTTCTGAGTTATTGGGTGATGGGGGTGGGGTTAGCCATGGTAGTCACCTTTTCAAGTTTTATTCTGCAATTGGGAGGACTATAGATTTTCTCTTTCTTTTTTCAAATGTAATAAAAGTGTTTCTTCTTTAAAACAATTTGAAACTTTAAATAAAATGACAACTGTTGTAAGATTTGACTAAATTAGAAAAACTTGGCAATACTGCAGTGTCCCAATAACATCTCTACATCACTGTGTGAAAGCCCCACTAGGAGCTTTCCCATTTATCCAAGGCACACATTCATAGGCATTGTATGTGGTGMTCTGCATACAAAATCATCTAAAAGACGTTAGACTGGCTCAGAAGTTAAGCCTGAATCATATGGCAATAAACAGATTCCATTGATTTGAAGGCCAGAAGGTATCATCTCACCCAACTGTCTGCATAACCCAGACTACTCATTCATTGTAACTTTTTACTGAGCTTCAAAATACCAATGCAAAATCCAAGCGTAATCCTTTCTTATAGAATTAGCCAAATTAGTTACGGCATCAGCTGTGCTGACAAAGAACTTCAGCTAAAAAACATAGCACCAGAAGAGCGCACAAAACACTGAGACTGAGCAGCTGAACAAAGTTTTAAGCCTTACTGATCACTTCGTTTTGCAGAATGGACTGATAMACTGACATGACAATGACAATAACGGGCCTAGGAGAGTTAAGGTTGTAAACAGATACCTCTTTGTGTAAAACAGAACTCTTAAAATGTTGTAGATTTTATAYTCTGTATTTGCTCCTGGTATTATTACTTTGAATGACAACACTAATGGTAGTAGTTGTATGAACCTGAAGGCATGGAAATTGAGAAAAAGCTTTTTTTTTTCCCTCGCTAAAAAACATGGAAAAATGGGGAACTTTGAATGTTGCTGTTAAAAGGAAAAAAGAAAAAAAAAGGGGGGGGGAGACACCACCAAAACATCTGGAAGTGTTCAGCCAAGAAATGTGTTACGTCTCCTATGTATGGTGCAAGATAATATAAGGCACTAGAATTCACTGGATTTATTCCTTATGGTGCAGGACACTGAGGCAAGACCTTAAAGCCCCTTTTCTGTTGTCAGAGTTAGACTAAAGCAATATGTACATTCTGCTCAACCCCACTTTACCAGCATAATTGCACCGTATGGAAGCACCAGCCAGAGCAGCGCGAGCTGTTAGTCTAATGGCTAGCACATATTAAATGCAATCTCAGTGTTGACAGACATAATGTCTTTTTGGCAAAACAGCTGCTTTGCAACATAATATTCATAGGGTCTGAAGCTGAGTAGCACACAGCCCACAAGAATTCTCCGAATCAGGTCTTTATATACATATTTAATTATTTTAAATATTGGTTACTGTGCATAGTTCAATCCAGCTTAATTAGCACAGCAATTTGCTAGCTGGCTTTTAAGACATAGGAATTCCCTTTAGATCAGAATAGATTGAAATATCACCTATACTGTTGTGGGAGTCCCAAATGGCTAATCCATTTGGTAAATCTACATCAGCTCCTGCAGTTTTTCCAAGAGTTGTGCCAACAGGCATTAAAAATACACAAGCAAGATTGGCAGGTTTGAAAGAAGAGATTTCATGCAGAACAGAATCACTGATAAACTCTACTACAAACACCGTTTGAAGAATCAACATGACACTAATTGTTATACAGATGCAGTATTTCTCCACTGGTTTRTGAAGGAAAGGTTGAAGAAAACTACCCCCTAAGTTTCCATTCCTCCCCATAGCATATCCTCCACTGTTCTTTAGAGGCAATTATACCGCAGGCAATGCTGTTCAGAGTTACTGCATCATCACTGCTTCCAGGGCTGCRCTGTGCGAGTGGATGTGACAGTGCCTGTTTGGCTCTGTTTACAGAAGCAGGGATCTGYCTCCCATAATTCTCTTTAGTCTCTTGCCTTGGTTGTCTTCAAGTTCTTTCTGTAGAAAGAACTTTAGAATTAATAATGGGGAAAGATGGCAAAATGTTCTAAACTAACGTTCTGATTCCATCTCTAAAATTCACAACAATTTCTTGTCCCAGCATTTTATTCTTTTTCACCTACCAAGTGTCTTGTAAGCATACAGTCTGAGTCATACTAGAAAGACCTAATCTCACAGGCTTTTATCAAAAAGAAATGCCCTTGGAAAGAAGCATTGTTCATTCTACTTACTGTTGAGTAATGAGCATAACAACTTCACTTGGCAAATACAAATAGGTATGTTTACTTGCTTAATATATGCTTTTTTGCATATTAGTTAACTTGACTCCGTTTYCCTTCGTTGCTTGGTTTTCAGATATGCCTTTTCCACTACTGCTGTGAACACTCATCCTCCTTGCCCGTGACTGCCATCCTACTAACTTTATCCTTGTGTTTGCCCTGTGGGCTGTAAACATTTCTGGAGTCCCCCACAATGGGCTGAAGAGTCACACTTCCATGAAGATGTCATGGAGAGATGGCTTACTATGCAAGGGAAAGAATTTTTGCATAATCATCTTATTTTTAATTTGGGGGCATTTCCYCATAAATTGGTGTTATCTATACCTTTTTGATGTAGAAAGAGATGCTCACTTGGAAAAAACAGTTTCAGCTCTCCAATTCCAAAACTCTAGTTTGGTTTCAGAGCTTCAAATACCATTTCTTATTTTAGAATGAGACCCTGAGTTTTCAGTCCACCATTTCTGAAGGAAATGAAGCTTATGAGCTTCATGCTGCTTGTCCAGCTGTCATTTCCTCACTCAACAACTTTTGAGCTCACTGGCCAATTTCAAACCTGAGGGGAAAAGACTCAAAAAAAAAAGTTCCTACAAGTTCCCTGAAGCCCAAGTAGATAGGCCAAAATAAGAGTTGTCACTTCCAACTCAGTCCCTTACTTACATTAAAAGTAAACAGGCTGCTAAAGAGGTAGTAGACATACACTGAGAGTTAATTCACCTGCTCCTAATGGAACAACCCATTTTCACTGGCCTCACTGACACAGCTGGAGGATTAAACCTTCAATAAGAAAATACTTAAGTTAAAAGTAAAAATGCTTTTTGGATAGTGTAGCAATAAAAGCAGGCATTAGTGATAAAAAAAAATCTCTGTCAGGTCTTTGATGAATTCTTTTAGCAAGATGCATGTTTTCCTAAGGAAACTGTTTAGCTTAACTTTTCCCTCACAATCATATCTCATGGATCACAGGCATCTTACTGATCCTAATTGCCACTACCTACTAAATCAGAGAGTCAAATAAAGCAAGAGCTTGATTCTACTCAAGTCAGAATAAGGGACCCAGGTGAGCCAGAAAATAATTCAGCCTAAGGATTCAGTCAAAAGGTAGTATGTGAGCAAATGGCAAGAGAAGGGCTTATTCAGTGAGTAACAGCATGCATAAGAAATCAATTCATGAGTTCTTTTTAGAAAAATGAAGCAAAGACTTCATAAAGAAAAGACAGACATCCTGTAACTCTGTGGTGTGATACTCACCAAATGGGTTTTGTTTCTCTGGATACCGCCTAACCTCTTCATACTCCTCCCAATCAACCTGGATTGCAGCTCTGTGTATTAAATCTTTTGTAGAGTGGGGAAATCCATGAATCCTGCAGTCATGGACCAGCTGCCTATTCTCTCTCCCATACCCTCCTACAGCTGTTCTCTGTTTTCTTCAAATCAACAGTTTCCTATTCCTTCGTGCTGTCTTCTAGGAGTGATGCTTAATTTTTAATCCCCATGATTTTTTAAGGAAATCGGAAAGATCCCTATGCATTTCCTTTCTTTCACTCACTCTTACTTTTTTTTCTGCCTCTCATTCTCCCTGTGTGCTTATACACTTCAGTGCCTCTACACAAAATCAATGGGAAGGGGTAGCATGCAGCACTTGGTGAGCCTGGGTAAAAGTATACACAAGTTCCTTAGCAAGCAAAGTACATTTTAGAAGGGAGCAAACTATTGTGGATCCCTGAAGATTTAAATCTACAGAAAACTCCATGCTATTGTCAGCTGTATTTCCCTCAGCCATTCCATGAAGCCTCATGGATAAATACTTGTCCTGTCATTTAATATGGAACTATTACAGTGGAAAAGGAAGATTTTCTCCCTCCTATACTGTGATCTATCAAGAGGTACAATTGTKTTAAGGAAGACTCTGGAGCTGTTTTCTGCCTTTGCAAAAAGAAAAAAAAATCCTTTTCTGACTGGAGACATAGTAGCCTCTTCTAGCACCATTAACAAGAAGCAACAGGTGAAAGGCTTAGTAGGTGGCAGCTTCATCTGGAGACAGAATAAGGGAATCATTATGCCCAAGAGACAGCAAAGTTATGATCTTCTCAAAGACTGTAAGCAGGAGGATCCCAGGGACTAGGGAAAAATATTTTTTTGAAAGCTTGGATTTACGAACTTGTGCCTCCATGCAAACTTGAGAGGATCTGTTCATTGCCCATCCCTCAGAAAATACAATATGGGCTTCATTTTGCAAACAGACTGTGAGTCAAACTCTACATTGTATGCATCCTCATTTGTGTCTGATACTCAAAAAATCACATTTCAGAGAATAAGATAAATCAGAGAAGAGTGAAATTGCCTTTTAGATCTTTGAGTCCATCCTCTGGCAGCTCACTGATCTGCAGTGTTAGCTTACAGCACAGCAGATCCAAGCCAGAAAAGCCRAAAAACCCTGTCCTCTTAGCTTGATGATTTTCTTTATAAAGGCATTTCTTCTTCTCCTACTCAGTTTTAGCTTTAAGAAATGAAAGGTCCAAAACTGCTAAATGATTCTGAAAACTTAATGCTTGTCTTCCCAAACAAGAATAAAAACAATAAGGAAAAACAGACAGCTATTTGTGGATTCTTTAAGACCCTCATCCAAAGCCCACTGAAATCTTTGGGAATCTTTCCAATGACCTCCACAGGCCTTCAATTGGGCCCTATATTATGTTTTAAAATTAATTCTAAGTTAGGACCCAAACAGTACTGGTATTTAATTTGTTGCCAAAAGCCACACAATAGACCTTTGAAACAAAACTCTTAAAATGCATAGAAATTCAGATGAAATGACTCACCAATGCTGAACAAATAAGGCACAACCACGCCTCCTTCTGCTCTTCAGCTCCCTTTAAGACAATATTTTCTCTGTGTTTTGTAAGAAATCAAAATATTTCAATTGTAATTGTGAGTTATAGTTGGAAGATGATAAAAGTCTGATACTTGGTGATTAGTTAGACAGTGCCTTCTCTGTCTGGGCACATTCTCACCAAAATGTAGTTTTTATTCGGTACAGGTCCGTTACTACTTTCTCTAATAAAGCTGAAATGGTCTGGAYGCTCTGTCTTACCCTGAAGGGTATCAGCTGCAAATAGAATAGGAAGGCAGAAGGAGCTAATCTTTGCTATTTATTTGAACCAAAACAATACACGATGCGTGAGGTGCTGGCAATCTGTGCAGTTACGAACGAAAGGAGTTCCTGCCTCAGAGGTGTAAGAATCTGACAGACAGACTCAAACACGTTGGCCTCTGAGTGATATTGCCTASGAAGTCTGGTTTCCTAAAGGTTTATGTCTCCTGGCTGGATTCCCTGGTGTCGGTTTTGGGGGAGAAGCATCAAATTAAGCTTTAAGTCACTTTGAGAGAGTTCTTGGGACAGTATCCTTTCATGGAGATACTAATAGGTCCTAGCTGCTCACTCTCACAAAAAGTGTAGGTACTTAAYAGAACCGAAGTTTTTTCTTCTCTAACAAGCATGACTAAAATTTCATTCAATATTCAACAAAATTATTAGGGAAAATCCACATATAAAATGGAATTTCATAAGCTGCACTTCTTTAGGAAAGCAGTTAGAACAGCAGAGATGAACAAYATGACCTAAACTAAAATGTCACCTCTTTATTCCACAGAACAAACTCCAGAACAAAAACCAGCTTTGAKAGACTTTAGAGCAGACTTTGAGGTTTGGTTCCCATATTACTGAAGCGCAATATGTTTCTAAAATGAAATGTTTTCCTTTAAACAAAGCAACCAGAATTTACATTTGACATTTACAAGCCAGTATCAAGGAAATGCATCATTGACATCACTCCTTTTAGCACCTCTTTAAATATCCCAGTTGAAGGACAAGCTCCACTTGCCACAGTGAGTCAACAGAACTGACTCAAGAAAATTTATACAGGATTTTATCTGACCAACACAAAATCAACAAAAAACCTCTCTGCATCCTTGTGGTTCATCATGATTGATCCTGCCACGTTTTTACAAACAAAGCATTTGCTCCAAGCATTTGCCTATTTTCCTTTTGCTTGGGGGAATCTGGAATGGGTAAATGCCATAGAACTTAATGGAAACTTTTAACGCAAAAAGGCCGCAAGATGAGATTAATTTTCATGGGGGAACTGGTTTGCTTTTTGCAATCCATTTGCATCCATTTGTTCTCTATTCTTGGATCAGAAGACCAAGTCATTGGAATTAAAGTAATGTCTAGTTCTGTCTGAATTGTTCTGGAAAAMGAAAAAAAAAGTTGACACTAGTGGGCCGAGATTAAATGGTTCTCCCTAAACTGCGGGAAACTCTTCCTGTTCACATCCACACAGTCATTCTCCAGCCCAGTTATGCAATCACATAGTTACTTCATTTTTGGTCTTTGGTTACAGACTCTTTTCTTGAAGGCTGCCCAGAAAACCTGGCTGGGAGTAAGGTAAAGACAGGGAGAATGACTGACGAACTGAGCAAAGGAGGCTAAGGCCAGTTCACCCAGAATACCYAAGCTGAAAGCAGGCATGGAGAGAAGAAGAAGATGAGAAAGAAAGGAGGCAGAACACTTAAAAATAAATGTAAAGAAAGGTGAATGGATGTTCCTGCACCTTGCAGGTGAGAAGGAATTTTCTCCCAGAAAAGTGAGAGCCACAGAGAAAAGTTGGGAGGAAGAACAGAGCTAGGACAGAAAGCCAAAGACAGAGCAGAGCTCTTCTCCCATTGCYGGCAAGGAGGGCAGGGGAATGAAAAGAGAGAGCAATGACTGCTAATTTGTTCTGTGGAATAAGGAGGTGACATTTTAGYTTAGGTCATGTTGTTCAAACCCATCTCTGCTGTTCTAGCTGCTTTCCTAAAGAAGTGCAGCTTATGAAATTCCATTTTACATGTGGGTTTTCCCTAATAATTGTGTTGAATGCATGYTGAATATTGAATGCAATTTTAGTCTTGCTTGTTAGAGAGGAAAAGACCTTGGTTCTGCTAAGCACCTACACATTTTGTGAAAGTAAGCAGCTAGGACCTATTAGCAGTAGTGACAGCAAGCAGCCAGCCTTTCCACAGCATCAGCACAGGCAAAGTTTGCTGGCCTGTATGTTAGAACTTATTTTGCCTGTATTGAGAAAATGAGCTCTTGAATGAAGAAGAGCTGTGAAAGAATTGCTGTCATCTGGCCTTAATTTCTCAAAAAAAAAAAAATGTCCCACTTCAATTTTGCCAGTCTCCTGGCAGCTCAGAGTAATTGAGATTTTGGCTCTCTGAGCAAGCAAAACCAACAGCAGCCCTCAGTCTCCTGGACTGGGACCTCATTTGAAATGTGAAAGTTTCAAGTGATCATYGATAAAAATAACATGAGGATAGTGCTTTGTCAAGTAGGAACGAAACTATGAAGATGCCTAGCAATTTTGGTGAAAAAAGATTTTAGATGTTTTTAGATGTCCTCTGAGAACAGGCTTTAGAGAGAAAGAAAATTCTCTAGCTGTGGGACTAYATCAATCTGCATGAAGATCAAATGAAAAAAAAACTGTGGATTAGGCCTTTGTGTCTTTTATCAAACCCTTAGCTTCAATTTCAAACTTGGAAATACATGCATTGGATTCCACTTCAAAAAAATGAATCAAACTAAGGAYAGCAGACCTTAGGGCAAACCTCTGCTTTCCATACCCATTACAATTGATACATATGTTCTTTGTTGTCAACAAACTGCTAGAGAAGAATAGATTATATGGATCTTTAAGTATCTTGCATATAARCATTACTTTACCTCAGATATCTCCTGTTACTAAAAGGAGAAAATAATTATGCTTACTAGCACTGAGTCCTCCTCATACAGCTATGAGATTTAGAGCTCTGCAGCTGGAGCTTTGTCTCAGAACATTTTTTTCCTAGGAAAAATTACTACTCATATAAAATGCTATTGCACAATAAAGAAATATTGCCCCCAAAAATCCCTCCTATATTTGAAAGCAGGACTGAGAAACATGAGAACAACCTGCAACCATATATCCTAAAGGTGCAAGAGTAGTAACAAGATCACAAYGATAACTGACCTGTGATAACCAAATGGACAGGTTCTACTTAGAGCCAGGGCTGCCAACCTACCCCTTATGAAAAGGAAAGGGTACATTTTGCACAAGTTTCACTGCTTCTGTTCTGTGAAGTGATCCAAAAAATGACTACAGTTTACTAAATGGGAAAATAAATACAAATCAAACATTAAAAATGATAAACAAAAGAATAAAAAAAGAATATAAAAAGAATAATCTTTCACCAACTACTTATACTACTTCCTGCTCACTACTTGAAAAATAGCAGACAAATCCAAACAGGAGTCATCATTGCTGTATGAGAAGCAGTTGGGTCTTGTGATTAAGATACGGACTCTGGGCAGGTTACAATTGGTAGCACAATTTAATGCATTCATAAAGAGAACAACAAAAAGTACATGTACAGTTGCTGCAAGCATAGTCTCTCTGCAGGCTGGGAGGTGATTAGAGAAAGCTGTCAGAAGGAGAGACGGAGGAGGAGAGAGAGGGAAAGAGAAAAAGACAGAGAGGGAGAGTGAAACAGAGTTTGGGCTGCTGAGGTAAAGATCTGATGCTGGAAACACACAGAGCGGAAAAAGCAATGACCCAAGAAAGTATGCACCTGATAATCTGAGTATAAAAGCCTGCAATCTACAAAGAGAAGGAGAAGTTTCAGCAACTTTCCTTCCAATCCTCCATGCACTCCTAAACTTTCAGCCCCAGACCAAACTGTACAGAACACGCTCACAGCCCTGAGCTCAGTTCCTTTTCTACGACAYGGTCTTTGTAAGGGAATGGATAGCCTGCTGCCTGGAAGCTTTATCCTTAGAAGGGCCGAGTYGGACCCGACTCTCTTCAGAACAGGGAACATGCATGCAGTCGGTAAAGCAGGSGAGCTGGCTCCCTGTTTGCCACCTCTCAGCAACAAACCCGAAGGAGCTGCCTGCATCTTGGCAACTGCAGCATGCTGTCCCTTTAAACGGGGCAGATTTGTTTTCATGTAAATTCAGCAGAGCTTATGAAAAATCAAGTCGGTGTTCCTGCTGAGGCGGGAGCAAATAAGGAAATTTTGCAACTTCAGACGCTCAGGACTTTGAAGTCGTTGTTACAGAACTTGTTGTGATTCTTTAACAGGTATCAGTTTTAAACAGAGGTAGGATGGCATTTCAGGGTGTCATCTTACATCTGACAGTTCCTGGCCTGAGCACCTGTTGTATGTTTCCCTACTTTTGAAGCAGCTAAAAACTTTTTGGTGCRTTCTGCATAGCTTTTTAAAAAGGGTTCAGTAACATTTTGGTCTTTTCTGTCATTTTGGATTAAATCCCCATGTTAAAAATAAAAAGAATAGCAGCAGAATGTGTTAAGGCCTAGAAATTTTCCCAGTCTGGACTGRCATCAAATTTGGAATTTAATCTTCTTTTCGACATACTATTTATTGAATTGTCTGCATGACTTTTACAATGCTGGTCTCTGAAGTGAGAGGAAGAATTGTCTTTGATTATTCCAGCTATTTGGAAAGTTCAGTGAAAAATTAAATAGTGAATACATCTGTACTTTTAAAAATTATCTTGGATTTCCTTATCTGATCTTTCATTTTAAATGTGAATGCACTCTTGTGTGATGAACTTTCCTAGATAAACTAGAAGGATTTTTTTTTAACTCAGTGGCTAATTGAAAAGGAAAATCTGAACCTTCTTATATTTTCTTGTGAGAATTTCCATGTAATTCCAAAACGACTACCTACCAACCGGGAGTTAAGCCAAAAAAACACCAAAGAATAAGATAAGAAACATTTAAAAGCCTTTTACATGTGAAAGGTATCTAATAGGAGAAACATAGTTTATCTAAGTGTATAATTCTMGTCTTTACATTTGATGGCTGCTTGCTAAGAAATGTTCAAATTTATGAAGTTTGACAAWAACAAAATCACAACTGTATTTTCCTACTGCTGAAAAAATACGTCCAGTCTCTGCAGGACCTCCACCAGCATTTTGAACTGTATTAACATGTGCTATATTAATTTGTATAATAATATATTTGCATTAGTAATCATGTACTAACTTTGTTTCGGTGCATTCGAATGGCTTTTGGAATGGCTTTTGGAAAGTTCTGTTCTGTTCGTTAACAGTTAAGGTTTGCTTTTTGCCCTAGGGGCAGTTTCTTAAACTTGCAAATAATCAGGAATACGCTGCACTTACTGCGAGATAAATATAAAGGAAAAAGATTATTCTTCTAAATAACTTTGTAACAGCAGGGAAATGTCACGGAACACACACACAAAAAAAAGTTACAAGAGTCTGAAGCAGAGAAGAAAAGTTGCTCCCTCTTTTTGCTGGAAACAGGGACATTGTTCCCGTTTCTATAGCTATTTCATTTTTCACTGACACAGCGCCCTTGAGTTATATGACRTACCTGTTTTTTTCAGCGAGAACTGATGCCTCTGCTCAGTTAGCAGGGGCTCCTGCTCCCTCACAGTATGAAATGCTCTTTGGGCAAAGAGGAGTGCAGCATTTGTTTCCTACCAGAGCTCAGGAGGGTTTGCCCAGGGCCCAACTCCGAGCCTACTGGAGAAAGCGGGAGTCCTCCTGGGGACGTCCACACCCTCGGGGGTCAGGTCCTCGCCCATCGCACACGGCTTTCCCACTGCCCGGCTGAGAAGCGACGGACGGCGACGAACAGTTAAGAAGTCGCCGCGTCCCTTCTCATCTGACCTCTCCGCAAACCCTTCACCCCCTTTCCCTTCCTGCGCTCCTCCACACGGTGCTGGAGCTACGGGACAGCTGAATCACGCGCCCCGGCCCGGCCCCAGCGCCGGACATCAGGTGCCTGAAGCGGCTTTCGGAGCGCTTTGGGACGGGCTGCGTCGCCGCGCTGCTCTCCGAGCGGCCACCTCGCACCGCTCCCGTCACGGGRCGCCGGGCGTGCGACACCTCCCGCCCAGCGGCGCCCGGGCGGGCAGGCGGCGAGGCCGCCGGACCCGTGCCCAGAGGGCGGCGGAGGCGCAGGTGCTCGCTGCCAGGCGGCGGCCGCCGCCAGACCCCCGCTCCGCACCTTCTCCTCCCCACCCGCCCGGCCGCCGCCCCTGGCGCCGCACTTCCCCCGCCCCCCCAGCGGCCGTTGGGCGGCG
>NW_028185373.1:1328159-1338647 GCF_003343005.1 Rhea americana
GCCGCCGCGGCCGGGCCCGCGCCGTACCTGCGAAGTCAGTGAGCGCCGCGATCTCCGCGCTGCACACGAGGATCACGCAGGAGAGGAGGTGGAGCAGCCGCCCGGGCTCTACCTGTCCGCGCCGTGGGTGCTGCCCCGCGTCCCCTTCCCTCATGGTGCGGGAGAGGGCGGCGGGGGCGGGTGGCAGCCGCGCCGCCGCCTCACATGATGGAGCCGGCCCCGGCTGGCTGCGCGGCCACCTGCGGCCCGCCGGGTGCCCTCCGCCGCGGGGCACAGCCAGCTGCCCCGGGACCGCCCGGGCGGCGGAGGGGGCGGAGGAGGGGGAGGGCCGAGCGGCCCTGCCCGACGGCGAGGCCGCCGCGCAGCCAGCCGCCGCCGCGGGGGGGATCGCGGCCGGCCGCCGCGAGGGAGCCGGCGAGGGCGGCGGCGAAGGGCAGAGGCTTCCCGGCGGCGCCGCGCCTGGCACTGCCCTCGGAGCGCATCGTGCCGGCCGGGCTGACTCAGTCCCGGCTGCACCTCGCCCGCCCTCCCCCGGCTCTCTCCACCCCCCTCCGGGCATTTCTGGGACCCAGCACCTCCCTCTTGGCTAATGCACATAGTCTCGCCTTCACGCCCTGTGCATAGCTTTTTTTCTTTTTTTTTTTCTTGTAGTTATCCCCCTCACCACCCTTATTCCTGCTGTGGCTGTGACTATAGGACCATCCCGGGTTTACRCCCACCTCCTCATTCATGTGACAACACTTCCCTGCTTCTTTTTTTTCCCCAAGATCAATGCAGATTGCCCCCTCTTCTCACTGGCACTGAAGTGGTACCGCACAACACACGCAACTTTCCTGCTTTCCCTCTTTCAGGCCTCTGTGGCTCACATGCCAGGCCCTGACAAGTCTACTGCTCTGGCATAGCCAGGCCGCTGGCTTTATAGGCTAGCTTACAGGTCTGTGTGGGAAACCTAACCAATAGCTTTTCCTGGTAGGGCAAATTCCTTGAGTGAGAGATTTCAGCAGGCGCAGAGCTGTGTTAAGAATTGGCCTGATCCTTCCATGTTGCAAAAGAACCCTTCCCTTTCACTGTTGTCTCTCCGTGTGCCACCACCTTCTCCCATGCCTTAGCTTTGTTCAAGGCCAATGTGCTTCAGCATAACTGAGTTTGAAGTGTATAGGACTGCTTAAAGCTTTCACCACAAGGTAAGAAAACATCTTGAAGCTACCGTGATAGAGTTCAGGTTGTTCTCTGAAATCTGTTTTGTAAGACCTAGAAGTAAACTAGTGAGAAGTTCAAATAAATTAGCTTTACAATCTGCCATACTACCTTCAAATTGCATTTCTAGCTCCTTTTAAGGTTTGAGGGAGAGAGAATAAACCAGAACACTTAGTTCCTAGTTCCTGTAATACTGCTCWCAGCAAAGAGAACACAGCAACAACACTAGAAATGTGTCATGAACGTGTCCTCTGCCCTGGGATTGTGCTTGTGTATAAGGTGGGTRGGCAGAACATCTGTCTGTTTACAGTCTGGTATGCATATTCACATTCATCTGCTTTCTCTTGAAATGACATAAGTGAATAGGTGGGAGACAATGGAACCAGATTTATTCCATTAAATCCATTCCTTTCCTCCTGCTCCAGCTGAACTTGAATCAGATCCAGTTTTGAATTTCCTAACTTTGGCATCTCTTTCTGGAGATTACACAGAACTTCGACCAGCTTGAATGTCATGTTTGATTCTGAATACACTTTCTTTCCTCACACTCTCCCTCTTCACACATAGGACAAACAACTGGGCAACAAATACRTTATATTCATGCCTCTTCTTCTTGGGCAGATAAAAGCAAACCAGGTTTCACACAATCCTGCCTGAAATCAGGGACATTCCATCAAGTTTTATTGAACTCAGATAAATGAGATAAAAGATGTTGAAAAATAGGATTAAACAGAATAGTTCTGAAGCATCTGCAACTGCAAGAGGGGATGGGAAAAGAGTTCACTAGCTCTGTCAGATGTGTGAAAGCCTTCCTCTCAACTGCTTCAGAAAAGGACTATTTATGCTTCTGAACTGAACCAGTTACCTTGTGCCTTTTGGTTTGGTATCAGAGAGAAAATCGTGGGAGTCCCCTGCCTACTCATTTTTTTTCTTGAACTTGGTATATCAGGCCATTTAATCTAATACTTCCTATACTTATYGTCACAAGTCAGCTCCACTGAAGGCAGAAATAAATGCTAGGGGAATGTTTTAAGTACCATATATTTTTACCCCTCCATAAAAGGAAATATTTAGGGGCCATATTCAGATCTTCTAGAAAGGTGTCTGGATGACTATGTGAACTTAGTTATCTACCATAACTTCATATCAACCATATATACTATATACCATATATACTATAGCTATATATATATATATATATATATATATATACACACCATCACTTCAAGTGAGGGAAGTCAGATGCTCTCTAGCCTTAGAAAGCCAGCCCCTCACTCACTATACAGTCAATAGAGAGATACAGATATATATTCAGGCCACCAACAGAAGTATGTAACCTCCTCCTGTCTGAATTGATCACTGATTTCAGGAACACAAGAGCCAGAGATGGCAACTCAGTCTGCTGTGGGTACAACAGTGAGTGTAACTCTGAGCAGACAATGGACCTGTGATAAACACAAAATCAATGCAGAGAAATCTATAAAACTTCAAAAAGCACAAAGAAATACCATCCTGTACTTGTGCTTGAAAGAGTTTAATTCCTGCCATGCTATTTGCCTAATGAGAWCTTGTAAATCTCCTCTTTCCAATAAGACRACATTGTCTTTTCTAGCCCTGTGGYGTTACACCAAAAAGACCTTAAATCCATCWGTGGCACAAGACTGAGCCTGCTATGCTGTTTGGCAMTGTGCTGGTGTAACCCAAAGGCAAAGACAGTTTTCAAGTGGAATAACTGAACTGGGAGAAGTTCAAAATGTTTTAGGTAACCTCTAGGATGGTGAGGCAGTGAAGGCTGAAAAATAACAAAAAGGGACAGTCAGATACTCCTATGTATAGATACTTTCCTTTTAGGGAAACCTTCTTATGGTTTCCCATCTTTTCCCATCTTTTCCCAAACCACCCTCTTAYGGTTTGACATCTTTTTGACAATAAGATGTCAAAAAGCATCTTATTGACAGTATACAACKAAAAAGGACATTTTATTCCCCTGAGTGTGGGATTGAACACTAACCTAAAATCTGTAATCCCTGTATCCCCTTCTGCTTGTAGTGCTGAAATAATAAAGCTAGAGACAACAGAATGAAATGCTAAGGTAGGGAGATAGAAATTAYTTATCTTGATGAAAAAAATGTGTTTCTATGCCATAGCCATGAAAGCAGTTTCTGCAAGCTGGCAATGCACAGCAGTTAGAAGACAACGTAACTAATCCAGGCATGTTCAGCATGTAGAATCACAGAATCTTTCAGCTCCGTCTTTCCTTACAAGTGACTGCAGTGAGATCCGTTTTTTTTTCCAAGGACAAAATGAGAGCCTACAAGTTAGAATCCAGGGTAGATATCATGTCTGCTTCAGTCAGTTTCTCTCTTTTGAACTTGAGGAGAAAAGAAATCATTTCATAGTATCAGAAAAGCAGGAACTTTGTTCTTGCATGGAAGTTTTGCAAGAGCAAAGCAAAAATCTGAGCTCTTCATTTCTTTTTTTTCTCTGTTTTATTCATTTTCTCTGAACTTCAGCCAAACTGCCAATTTGAAACTCATATCATGGCTTAGTGTATGGAAACTCAAATAAAATTAGTACTGTCAGTTAGAAAAGAAGCCAACAATATGAAATAATAGAAGAAAGTTGAGTCAGATGGCCTAAAGTTTTCTATTAGTAAAAAATTCACAACTGGGATTATAGCACAGCAGCATAAAGATAACATTTCKTGGATTACCTTACCTTCATAGTATTTTTTTTCCACATATGTACAATCATTTTTCAACCATATCTTTTATCCCTTTTTCTTTCTTTTCTTTCCCCTCTGCCAATTTATTGGAGCTGAAATATTTCACTATGTCATTTTTGTTCTCCTTTCCCAGAATAAGGTTTTCAAGAAGTTCACTAACATACTTCTTTTTCAANAGAAAGAGAGAGAGAGAGAGAATCTAGCACCTCCCTGCCCCAGGATTTTCCCACCTTTTAAAATGCTTTATCTCCTTGCATTCTGACACAGATGAAATCTACAAGACAGTTCAAACAAGTGGGCTGCTATCCTCTCTCAGTTTCTATGGAAATGAATGTYGGAGCAGTTAAAACAAAGCACATGCTTTACAGTAATCACTATATGGTGATTATTTAAAATAACAGAGTACATTTTTCCTTCTTCAACCTCTATTTCTATGGCTACCAGAATGAAAACAGAGAAGTGTCTTGTATATGCCATTTGTAGGTCTTTCTAGGATGCTCTAAGCTCTCACACCATGCTACAGATTTTAAGCTCTAACAAAATCTTCAAGTGTGCAGTAATTTCACCTTGAGAAGACCAATTCCGCATGCTGTAGTTAGGAGACATTCTCACAGACRTAAGTGGAACTTGGAAGGAATACAGAGCACAGGACTTAGCTCAACAGGTTTAAAAGTAGGGGAAATATTTACTATTCTCTCTCTCTCTTTTTTTTTGACTCATCTGAGAGAGGGTAAAAATAGCTAAGAAGTTCTGAGTTTCGTGGTCATAAGGTCTTTCCTGCATAGTCAGCTCCTGGCCTAACTAATCATAATGTCATAGTCACAGACACCCTGACCATTTCACAAGAAAAAAGTAAGACGTAGCACATGAAGTTCATAAAACTAATCTCCTCATATTTTGTTCCATCTGAATTMCACTTCAACTTCCTCACTGCATGCAGCAAAAAAAGGTCACCCCTCCTCATCCTCCCTAATGCTCTCAGTCTTACTGGCAACACCCCTGTATACAGATTTTTTTTTTTCTATCAGTACACTCAGCATGCTGGGCACTTGTACAGATGTGAAGCAGGAGACATGCATTATCCCACAGAGACAGATACTGCTGGAAAGGACAAAAAAGAAGTCCTAAGGTGGAAGGGGGAAAAAGTCCTAGCTTTGTTGTCGACACCCTCCTAAAGTACTGAAGTTATATTCAATCACTTCTTGAAGCGTATCTTCAAAGATAGATTTCAAGAGAGCACACGTCTTGCCTCTCAGCTTAGGAAAGGCATTAGGACAGAGCTGCTGAGTGGATCACATTCTTGGAAAGCAGCCTGTTTACTTGTGAAAATGCATTATTATCGGCTTATGAGTCTGTCTTTTGGCTCGTTGTTGTCACTGTTTCTGTTTTAGTATGTATTTAGGCTAAGATTTTCCACACTTACTAATAATTTTGTGTACTTGAAATTCTAGACAGTGGCTTCTTAAAGCCACTTTGATTCTATTCCCACTGAAGTCAGTCACAAAGCTCCCACTGATTTCAGTGTCACAGAATCAATGTCAAAGCACTGAAATATCAGTGGCTTTTCCAAAAGYCTTGGAATATGAAGCCTCAAGGTCTCTTTAAGTTAGGCACACAAAGCCTAAGGCATGCAAAATTGGAGCGTTTCTGAAAATACTAGCGCTAGTCAATATCTAATCAGTGCCATTTAAGTGCTCAGTATTTTTGAGATCCAGACCTCATAGTATCTCAACCTAAGAATTCAAAAATTAAAAGCAAATAGCAGAAATTTRAAAATAATGGTGCATTGTTTGCGTTTCTTTCTCCCTCAGGACTATAAGRGTTCAATGGTACTATCTGAAAAGATGCTCAGTGTCTGTAGTTAAACCAAATCAGGCTTAATGGTGATTGACTACTATTGCATGTATAGAAGGTGTGAAGGATTTCAGTACACATTGGAGCTATCCTTTTTGCTCCTCTGGATGTAACTAACCKAGAGTGCTAAAGGTCCTGCTCTGTACATTGAACTAAAGGGCTTATTCAGTTTATCACAAGCAGATATCAATAGCTGCTTTCAGTTTATACCTCCTCCAGCTCTTCCTAGACTGTTCACTGTCCTTCCCGCTCTTCTGTCCTGTTCTCGTCTGATCTTTCCATCCRTCTTCAGTGCCTGGGCAAGCAGCCTGATTCTCAACTCATTCTGAGTCCTGGCTCAAAAGCCTAGTGCTAATGCATGTCCGTGCTGCTGACGCTGCAGCTGAGTTGGGTCCTTTGATATCGATACTGCTGTAGTGTAATGGTAGGGAAGATAAACTGTCATTAGTCAGGTTTTAAAATGCACTTCTTTAGCTATTCAGAAAAGTGCTGCTCCAGTTAAAACAGCTAAAAGACTTGGAGGAGGAGAGGTCATTTTGTTTTTTGTCATCAAGAGCAAAAGAAGTTGTGGTTTATCTAAATTGCTGTAGCTGCTTATGCCAGAAATGCACTGGCATTACAAGGCAGTTTCAGTAGGGYTATTAACTCAGTCCAACATACCCACTCAGTTCCTGAGCCTGCACATGATACTTGTGCATCACTCAGACCCCATGCCCAGGCCAGGGTTTCCAAACTTCTCTAGTTTTTTTTCTCCAGCTTCTAAACTTCCAAACTTCAGGCCTTACAAATGTCTATCTCTTGTGTGATTTGGCACTGAGCTGGATCAGTGGAAAGGTAGCAGGAGTGTGGGGTGCAGTGCATTTGGACAAGTAATAGGAAAGATTTATAGTGTTGGGCTGTGTTGGAAATATTGTGTTCTTATAAGGCTGTGTGGAGTAAGTGGTCCTGACACCGAGCTCATCTTTCAGGAGCATCCACCTCTCTTCCCTCTGTGATCCCGTGCCTCAGATGTGGCAAGTCAGAGACTGAAAGATGTGATGAACAGCTGTATCTCACACATCAGACTTGCATGAACTGGAAATTTTGCAAGAAACTGAAGGAAACCTTTTTATGAAATAATTCTGTGTGAACTAGGAAAGAACACTGAAAGCGGTGTTTTTAAAGATGTGATATCTGCTGAAATTCAGTCCCTCAGAATGCTTCCTATAATTAATTCACATGCCAAATGAAGTCCATTTATTTAAAAAATTATGATATGAAACTGCTATATTTCTTACATGCTCTAGTCCAAACTAGTGTGAGCTCAGAGACTATGTGTGTCCATTAAGTGTTGCCACCACTGAAAGCATTAGCGGTGCAAGGGTACTGGGACTGACAGGGGCAGCCCCRGGTTTGTTGAACCAAACATCAGTGGTTTTAAAGATAAAGTCTGTACTGGGGTTAGTATGGGTTATATAGCCATATTTAGGTCTGAGTCTAGCACTTACAGTCACTCATTTGCAGCATGACGGTACAGGCCAGCAGATCAGCTTAGTAAGGTTCTCCTTGAGAGGTTKGAAAATAATACAAGTTAGCAGCAACAGACTTAAGCCTCAGGGCTGGCACAGCAAGTACCATGGAGCTATGGCTAAAAGCTAGAGGTAAGTGTTGTGTGAGTRGAACAGAAGAGTTTATGGCTGAAACCACAAGACAGAGCTTAGTGAGGCTAGTGGGCAAGAACTGGCCTAACCTACCGAAATAGATCTTGTCTTCAGGATTGCATAGGTCAGGATCCTAGTGCTAGGAATAATCTTAAAGTTGAGGAGGCAAAGGCAGATTAGTCAGGACTGCAGCGCTAAGAYTGGATTGTTACTAGAAATACTGTTCAAGCCAGTAAAGGCTTCTGAGGTAGGGCAGAGGCAGGAAAGGGTCACTTGGCCTGGTTAATTCTGTATCTGGAACTATTTGTTGAACCAGGACKAGAGCTAAGGTTCATGCTCTTGTGGGGAGGAATTGGGAATTCCTTTTCTGACCAGCAAATGCCAAAAGGGTAATATGTATCCTGGATGTGTTCATCTGGCAAGAATCACAGGAAACTATTTCAATTTACTGAAAKCTGAGACAGTTTAGAAATTAATACTTGACTCATTCACTGCTTACATTTGTTGAACCTGCAGGTACAATGGAAAAGAGGAACTTGGTCTTAGCCTGAAATCTCATTTTCTGAATGGGCCTCCACAAATGGAGCCTACTAAAAAACAGACTGAGGGAGAAAAATTGTCATACATGTGATAGAGAAAGAAAAGAACACAGGTTCAAGGTAAGGCAAGAAGATGGAAATAATGTTTGAAATGAAACTAACAGTTAACTGGGTCTTGCTTCGTCAAAGCCTGTAACAGCTACTCAGGCAACGAGGGGGAGAATAACTGAATTTAAAGCTGAAATTAAAGGTACTTTTGCTAGCATTTTACAGTGATATTTTTTGTACTAGATATTCTATGGATTATGGTGTAAGGATAGTGATCAGGCTTGTCAGTCTGACAACTGTGGCTTTCACTTGGAAGATATTTCCAGTATGTATGCTTTGAGCCTTCTAAAAAATGTGTTAAATATTTTTCCCCATTATATCAGCTCTGGCCTTCCTTTCATCCCCTCAAAAAACAAACAAACAAAAACCCAACAATCCCTTCTTGAGAAGAAGCTATCTTCTACGTCATGTATCCTCAAAGATTTCCAGAATTGCAAATGTATTTTTTATGTCTGCATACCTTCAATTCAATTAGAATAAAACTCTAAGGTGAAATAAATGAYTCTCACCATCCAGAACAACTCATCATTAATGTTTTATGGAAGAATTGAGCAATCTGTCCCTTCACAGAGGTTGCTATACTATGCTGAATTCCAAAAGAAACTATTACCAAAAACAAGCAGAAAAAAATAGCTGAAATCTACTGAGTCAAAATTTAAAGATCTCTGAAAATATCATAAATGATGAGCAGAGTTTGAATGGAGTATTAYATAACAAGCAGCACTAAGATGCTTTCTGAACCTTTTTCTAAGTTAATTTTAAAAAACCCTTGTTGTATCTAGTGTCTAACAATTCATATTTTCTTTCATGTTACCTCTTTTCCCAGTCCAATGCTCTCTTCTTAACTTTTTGCATCTCCTTACTTCACATTCTTTCATTTTATTTTACTGTTTGTTCTCAAAACATTGCAGCATCTTCTAYCAATATTAAAGCATTTGTCCAGTCTAAATCTTAGAATGGCTGTTAATGTTGCCCTCTTCTGGCCTACCTTTTTTTTTAACAGCATTAATTATGTATTGAAAAACATAAAAATTATAAATGTTGCTTTTATTTGTTACTTGTAAATAAGAAAAATAGTCAACTTTGGATAGAACTGTAAATTGATTTTCTTTTTCTCTTATTGACATCATTTGACAGTCTCCTTGATTTCCCACTACTCTTTCAACTATTAATGTTTAAGATCTAACAGTTTACTGGAACAAGATTTTTTTTATTCCTCCATATTACTACATTTTTCCTGGAATGCTTTTATTAAAAGCAAAACCAAAGCTCTGGTTTCAGTTTATGTCTATAGAAAAACAAATCTGGTCACCTTGAATAGTATGTTTCACAGACTGACAGTCTCTACCAGTGCACTGGTACAGTGTCTCATTATTATATATTTGTAATTGTTAGTGTTTACCAAAGGTATTTTAACAACATAAGTTTGAAAATGTAGTAAGAACAAGCCTGCTAATTGGYAATCAGCTTACGATTATTGTTTTTGCAAATGACAAACTTTTCACTAGCATCTCAGGAAGCTCTCTCATTTCCCTGCTTCCTGACACCCTGTGCTTCTCCCTTCCACTCCAGAGTTCCTGTCTCCTCAGTTCAGCTTCAGTTCAATGAAACGGTGACACCAGCAGGGACAAAAACCTCCTTGGTCTTAGGAGCAGTGATGGTAGACAGACTGCTACAGTGCCCTGGATATCTGCTTTCAGCAGCCCCGTCCCCAAAACTTTCACAGTTCAACTGTACCAGTCACAACTGTGGCTGCATTTCAGACAAGGAGACCAAAGTATCCTGAAAAAGAAGGGGGAAGACAGAAAGATGTAATTATCTCGAACACTCTTTTCTCAGCTTGAGCAGTGGTTGTGCTTACAAGCACTAACAAATGCATATGTGTATCATGCAAAGTATAGCTAATGTCTTTATGCACGCACAGACACACACACACGCACATATGTAGTATCTTTGCTATTTGCCCTACGGGACAGAGTGCCCTGCTGGAGCTGAACGAGGTGGCTGTATGACAAGCGATAACCAGTCGCACAGGGCTGCTTCTGACAGCGAGGCATCAGCGGAAATGCACGACAAGGGTCGGGAGGGCAACGACAGGCGCAGTCTCACCAGCAAAGGCTAGCGCGTTTTTTGTGCGAGGGCAGCACAGGCAGAGCTGCGAGAGGACGGGGCTCTGAACGAGGCTCCCCAGGCCGCAGGCGGGAGCAGAGGCAGCAGGAGGCGCAGAAAGGCCAGGAAAACTCAGTAAGCGAGAGAGATACCTGCTACAGGAAGGCCCTAGCACAGCGGCCGCGCCCGCCCGCGCCGCAGCAAGGGCTCGGAGGCCCCGTCCGGAGAGGCGCGCAGGCCCGCGAAGGAAGCGGCTGCGCCCGCCGCAGCGCCGCAGCCCGCCTCCCCCTTCGCCGGGCCGGGGCCGCGGGGCAGC
>NW_028185373.1:1338950-1375709 GCF_003343005.1 Rhea americana
GTGCCCTTTGCCGCCGTACGGGGCCGGCCGTCGCCGGGCGGTACGCGGGTGTGCTTGTGTCAGGCGCCGGTGGTGGCGGGGGAGGGTACGCGAGGTAAAAACGTGCTCTCGTGGCTCTGCCGGCAGAGCAGGGGCTGAGTCGGCTCCCCAAGGAGCCGCGGACTTGAGCTACTGTCTCAAGAAGCAGTATAATACAGTTAATTATTTTTGTGCCGTGGCACAGGTTGCTTCCTTAAGGTTTGGGCCGTTGCAGGCCACATATCCCATACTCCATACAGAGTGCCCCACGTGCTGGTCCTGACTCATCTGCGAAGTGCYCTTACTTTTGTATATCATGTGCGAAGTATTGTTCAGATAAAACTCTTCTATTGCAGGTCTAGAAACATTCGTTTCTATAGCTAAGACGTTACCGTCTGCTGAAGTATATGATGTCGTGGAGGGATATATAAAAATTTCAGTGGAGTGTGCTGAAATTTTCAAACTTCTGGATGGAGAAAGAAAGCCTGAAAGTGAAGTAAGTTGTTTGTGGGTATTCTGCTTTAATCACTGGCATAGTGTGCACTGACTGGGAAATGAACTGTGATATAAACTCTCTGTAGCGTAAATAATTCTGGGAATTCAGTATAGCTTTTTACTGCAAGTTACAGTGGTAGAGGCATTTGGTCAAGTGGGAAGTGTCATTTCAAATGCAGGGATGTGTCAGTATTTGGTGATACGCATGACAAGTAGACCTGCTAAAATCAAGCTGTTAAGGCTCTTTAAATGTTATCAAAAGACCACTTATAAAATAAGAAGCAGAAATATAGTTATATAAAACAAAAATCAGTCTAGTAAAAATAGTCATTTTTAGATAATTGGATATTTCATTGAAACATCAGTATTTTTAAGAAGCCACTGGTAAAGTTGACATTGTTTTTCTGATCTGAGGTGGACACAATTCCTTCCTCCTCAAAATATGATGAGTAAATTAAAGAAATAAAAGATTATTCTCACAAAAAATATTTTGTGGCGGCATTATTAATTTAAGTAAACTTTACTTACAACACAAAATTTGATAGCATCTTTTTTAACCTCCACTTATGAGTGTTTGCTTTACATTATCATTTTTGTCTATATAATAACAATTTGTGTCATGTTCAAATACTTTCTATAAGATTCATTTATTGATAAAGAAAATAATTGTAATAAATAGTGTCCCAGTGCTGTGTGGGTGCTGATTTCAGCTAGAACTGCAGTACAACATTGGAACCACATAATTGGCTCGGATACTCTTTTCCCAGCATGTTTCCTTATGTGCTTGCTAACATCTCTGGCTTACAGCATCGTCTCAAAGTGACCTAAGCCTTGGCCTTCAGATTGAAAAGGACCTTCAGGATCTGTCAGCCTGTGCTAAGATTTGCATTACATTCAGTTTTTGCATCCCCAGTARTGGCTGTTGTATGTATGTAGATAAATCAAATGTATGCAGTAGGTCTCAAGTCACTTATGAAGCAGGGCCCTTTTTTCATTTAGTTTATTTGTCCAGGATTGTGGACATCTTCAACTAGCACAGAGGCCTGAGTTTCTAGCTGAGAATGATAGCCCTCCCTACTACTGCATTTCATCAGTTTGGCAACTGAAAAGAAAGAGGACTCAGCTGCCCTTCCGGAGGTCTCTTAGCCTTCTGTATAATGTATGTGTAGGGTCATTGTTGAAGAAGCACTCCTCGAAGTAACCCTGTAGAACAGGAAGCGTTAATTTGGGAGAGAATTCACAGATTAACTTTATCTTCATATTTGGAAGCTTTCCTCTTCTATTAGGTTTACTCTTTTTTTAATGAAGCTTGTTACTGTTCGCTCTGCTATATCTGATATTTGGAGTTAATAAATAAAATGAGATGTATTTCTGAATTGTACAGATACTATTAATCTTTCAAGCTCTGGAAGCCATCTTATTGAGAACAGCAAGTGACCTCTCCCATTTTTCTGTTGTGGGCATGAACATAGTCAAGAAGTTGATTCATACCTACATGAGATTGGTCTATGCTGCGTTGTATTCTGAAAATCACAGGTAAGCCTTCTGCATGCTGTTGCAGAGAATCTCTCTTATTATGGTGATATATCTGAATGGGATCTCTGCTTCAGACATAATGCTTTCTTACAGAATTTTCCACGACTGAAACATGATGGACAGGTTCCAAAACTCTTAATGGGTAATGGCTATTCAGATGAGGGAGGTCTGCAAATTCATACTTGATGGCCCTGTTATGTTTCTATTGAACTAAATGACAAACTCCCACTGAAGTTGGGAGTTCTTTCTTTTTGGCACTTTTCTTGTTTTATAAATCATTATCCAGCCTCTCACTACAGGTGAATTTTGGAGAAGAATATAAATATACATTGCCTTTTCCTTTCTTCCTCTCCYCTCCTTCCCAGTTGCCTTAATTTTTTCAGGCAAATTCCCACAGAGGTCAGTGAGCAAGAACTGAGTATTGAGCTAGAATCAAAGCTCAGTGTGGATTTTAGGATTTAGTTCAATGACAAAGACATGGCTCCTGTGCTGCATACTTCAACTGAAAAAAAAAATCATTCAGCCAAAACAAAAACAATGCAATCTTAATGTGGCCTGCGCTATGCATGTCCTTAAGCTAAGTTTCAACTATAGGTCCTATGGACCTGTTTATGGCAGTAAAGTTAATCAAAGTGTGTTAAGTGTTTGAGGACTGGGGCCTCAGTCCGTGAAGTATATTTGTAAAAGTAGGCTGATTACACATTATTTCACTGTCAAGGAGCTTTGCTCTTACTTGTATTTGGCCTGAATTCGTTTTGTGCTGGTCACTGAAATGATTGGTTACGTGTTCAACCAAAGCTGCTATCAACTGCAGCCACAGSTGTGTACAACCAGGGATACTTGCCTGATTGCTAATTTCTCATGTTGGGACCGACTCAGAAAACTGCTTGATGCCTGAGAGCCCTAAAGTTGAGGATGAGTAAGGAAGGTAGAATTGGATAATTTCTTTCACAGGAAAGTTGTTGATCTTCATGTTTTAATCTCTTGCAAGGGTTGTTTGCATAACTGTCATTCTGGAAATAAACTACGTGTTTTCCTCTGCTTCTCATTTTAGGATAAGCCGAGTATGCCTTACCCTGTTGTCAGCAATGGTGGCCCAGGGGCCAGATTCAGCAAGGGATGTGTATAGCCATTTTGATTTCAATAATAAACTTCTGCCTGGATTAGTGAAAAAAAGAGATAAGAAGGTAAATTTAAGTGGTTTTCCACAGGGGTGCTATGAAATGCTATGCCTTTGCTCCATCAGTATTCTTCTGCTAAATATTTAAATCTAAGCTGTTGCCAAAGTGTCTTTGCTGCATTTTCATCTGCAGGAACTTGTTCACTCTTCCTTCCTGTCCTGTGTCAGGTTGAAATGTCTCTGTTCCTGAGTGGCAGCAGAACTGATCTGTGGTACAAGGGGCTTCCCATCTGCTCACATAGGAAATCCCCRGGGGATATTTCTGAGTGACTGCAATAGTGGGAGACCTGGCCTGCATCCCCAAAGTACAGCTTGTTTCATTTTCCAAACTGTGCTAATTCTTCTCATCCTGTCAGAGTGCAAAGCTCCTCAGGACAACTGTATTTTTATGTTGCTTTGTAGAGTTACTGTGTAACATCAAGTGACTGTGTCTGTTTCTAATAAGCTGTGGGGGAAATATAAATGATATGGTTTCCATGGKCTAGTTGGCAGTCCTTTTTATGTTTCAAACTGAATGAAGGTGATGCTGAATTTCTAAAAACTGTTTAGTGATTATGTGAAGAATTCAGCTTTCATTCATTCCAATGCACAGATTGCAGTTTGGTCACACTGAAATAAGTGAATGTTCTGCAGGTGTTTCAATAGAGAGAGGTTTTATTTAGTACTAGTATGCTCTGAATTATTGCTTTTGAAAATATAATCGGAGTTTAAAACTCTCTTGGCAGAACTTCTTACAGAAAATATRTGAGTAGAAAAAGCCACTCCTCTTTTTCCAAAATGAAAATTTCTTGCTTTCTTCCTGTTAGCTAAGGTCACCCCTGATTATTCTTAGCAAATGTTYATACTTCATTCTAAATATGTATTTATTAAATCCACTATCATTTTCAAGGCTGATGCATTGTTTCTCATTTTTAGTCAGAATCCATTAAGCTTCTTGTAGTGTGAAAACAGAGAAAAGATATAATATGCTGAGTTATTTAAAGATGACTTGCAGAATAAAGATATACATTTATGTTGAGTTTATGCCAGCTGTGGTGACAAATGAGTTTGTTAAAGGTGATTTTAGGGAGAAAGATATTTGTTCTGTTCTGTTGTCTTCTACTTGGTCTCTCTCTCCTTCTCTCTCTTCCTCTCCCTGCCCTCCCCCAATATATATATATATAATTCAGGGAATTTCATTTTTTTTGACCTTGCTGCAGAAGCAATCTTTGTCAGTACCTCTTAAATTTAAGGGCTAAATTTAAGGGAGTCTTTTGACCACAAGCTTATTAGATATGCAAGTAAGTTGGATACAAGAGAAAGAGTATCAAACACTGACTGAAGGTCCTGCTTTTGCCTAGTTTTCACTAAAATGACCATATCACAAGTGACTGTCAGAGCTGAATTTTTAATACAAAAAGATCAAGTCCAAAGTTACTGCAAAATCTAATTCCTGTCTCTTTATCTTTTCTTTCAACCCTTTAACAAGTCACCTTTGCCTTATGTTTAGTCTTGCCAGTACTATTTTGGGATAATTTTTTATATACAATTTAATTTTCCACAATAAATACCAATATATTATGAATCATATTCATTGCCCACAATCCTCTTCCAAGCAAAGGTTTCATTGGCTGCAGTATGCCTTAATTTGTAGTTTCATAAAATAGGCTAAAAGTCAGCCCTTCAAAGAAGGGATTTCTCAGTTGCATGATCCAGGTAGCTCCATAAGCAGTGATAGCTGAAGARAGGTGTGATGCACTGCAACCCGAAGATGGCAGTGAGTGTCTGGGCTCCTCTATACTGGCAGTGCTCTGAAAGTCTGTGTAACAAGAAATTGCAGCAGCACTTGACATTCCCATTCTTGAGCATTTTTTTGAATTGACCAATGTACTGTACCACTGCAGAAGTTAAGGTCAGTGATTTGTATACACGGATTTGGCATGAAACTGTTGACMTTTTCTTCCTTTTAATTTATAGCCTAGCTCAGCTACTGAGAAATGAGTGAACTAAGATACCTTGCAATTTGATGTTAAGATTAATAAACTATGATCTGATTTTTAAAGGAATATGGTGTAGATATATTGTACATTTAGAGGAAAAAAAAATCTGTACATGATTATATGTAACATGCCTGTGGAAGTTGTTTAATATGTCTGTTTACAATGGTAATTTTGTGTTGTGTACAGTCTGTATGCTAGTAGTGCCTTTTCTCTTTCCTTCAGGGAAGACCTGATGTCCGTATGGCCTACATTCAGTTTGCTGTCTCCTTTTTAATTGCTGGTGACAATGCAATCTTAGTACAAGTGCTGGAATTAAAAGGTACTTCAGTTTCTTGTGTGTGTGTATATATATATATATACACATATATATATATATATATATATATATATATATAAGGCAGAATCTTTTAAAGATGATGGTAAATATAAGCTAATTCAAAATGTGAACCAGTTAAACAGAACTAATAAGCACTTTTCAACAGAAGCTTTAGAATTCTTAAATATTTCAGTGTTTGCCTTTTCTGCTAAAGAATAACATTTGCTGTCTGYAAAAGCATTGCAAAAAATAGAAAGCCCTTCAGTAAGCAGAAAAAATTTCATGGCCTCCAAACTTGTTCATGATACAATAATAGTAGACATGTTGCTTTGAAAAAAAATTTAAAAGAAGTGTTAAAGACTGCATACTTTAGTTCTCCTTCCGTCCTCATGCAGAAGGACTGGCCAGCTCCCATTAGTCCCTTAGGTTTTTTTTTGTGCCTGATTCAAAAGACCAATGGAATTTCATTTGCATCTTTTACGGAGGCATTACATGGGAGTACTGTACAAGAGTATGTTACAATCGTGTGTCCCTCGAAAATGGAGTTAATCTGACAAAGAAGAGGATCCTGCAAGTCAGATCTTATGTACACTTGATTGAATATTAAATTCCTTATTTGCTAAAGTTAATGTCAAACTTTTGTTGACTTCAGTGATTGGGAATTGACTGGTGATGTTTCTCAGCTTGTAAATTTTGACCCCTCCTCAGGTCATTGAAGAGTACAAAAGAATAAGTACTTAAAGCCCTGCTAGTTGACAGCAATTCATTTCTCCCATGATGAGGAAGTGAGAATGGGCCATTATTATTGACTTTTATTGTTTATGCTACTCTGAGAACTGCTAACTTCCTTTAATTGCTGGCAATAGTTCAGTTCTTTCATAAAAGGTAATGACAGTGTACATGTGGGCTCAGTCAGCACAGCTGGTTTTCATTATCCTGACCTAGAAAAGCTGAAGTGCTCCAACTTTCGGATATATAGGTGCGCCACAAGGCCATGCTACAGCTGGGGGTTACACTTCCAAAACATTTTGAAAACATGCAGTGAAACAGTTGTAAGCCCTTCAAGGAAGGATAGTCATTTACTTCAAGTTTAAATGCCGCTTAGCAGAGTGGGGCCTGAAATACATTTGAAGTTGACAGGTGCTGTTGCAATAGATGTTAATAACTGAGTTGGCAAATTAGCTAGTTACAGTGAGAGTAGGTTTGGCAGCATTACTCGTTCATCATTGTAGTTACAGACACATCATCCTTCTGAACTCAGATTGCAGCCTTTTGGTTCATCTTTAAATATAACAGCAAGGTAAATAATATGACATTGAAGAGAAAACGGGTATGAATTCCCTGAAGCACTTCAGTGTGAAAATAGCTTTCACATCTTCACATAATATTTGAAACGTGTTCTTAGATTTCATTCCAGATATTCTTCGTTCTGGAATAAAGGAAGACAAAGTATCTACTGTCAATCTTCTACTTTCCGCGTTGAAAACTAAGGTACAATATGCCTTTGAAATGGCTTTGTCTTTTTCCTTTGCTGCTGCAAATGGTTTTGCTGTTGCAAACGGCTTTGCTGTAGTTTCTCATAAAATATGCAGCTTTTAAAGAYGTTGACACTGTGCTGCTGGTGAAAGTTTGTCAGTGTTTCCATTGCTGATGATATTTATTTGTGGTTGATAGCTTGGCTAAAAGCTATTTCAAGACACAGGTTGTAATGTTTTTCTAATGCCCACTCTTAAATGAAATCATTGCATTGCTTGTACTTGGATGCTAATTTCAGCTCATCTTTAGTATGTGGTGTCCAACACATTCCTATTGTCTCGTGTTGTGATTGCATCAGTTCTGAACCTGAAGGTCGAAAAGATGGGAGTCTTTTTGTTGCTTTTGGTGACAATAGGCCTTTTGATGTGTGCGCTCCGAGTTGAACTGGAGAGGTCCTAGATCTGTTAGCTCTGAGGTAGGTAATGAACACACAGTCTAACTTCTGCAAGCAAGAGAATTTTGTATGCTTTTAGTATGGGGGCTCCTGCTTGAAATGGGTTTCCAGGAGTTACCTACTTGCAGTTGAAGGGTGTGCAGTACTGCCTCACAACCAGTCTTGGCCACGTCCTGTGGTCCTGTTTAGCTGGTCCTTGGACTTGCTTACGTTTAGGACTGTCAGTCCTCTTGCAGGAGATAAATGCAGTCAGAAGTGTTTCTTGATGGGTAAAGGAAAGGGGAAGTTCTATTACAATATTGCTATCTCAATGAAAAAAAAGTCTTCCAGAAAAGTTGTAGTAAGAAGGAAAGGGTTCATTCTACCTGCCATCAGCAAGTACGGTTGGAGAGGTAAGTCTGCTCCTCTTTGAAGGAGTTTTTTTGTGGTTCTTTCATAATAGATGAGATTTGTGGTATAGCAGGGTTAAGACAGAAAGTCTGAAGGCAAGAATTGCTGAAAGGCAGTGGAGTTGGTTCGGTCTCTGTCTGCCTTTTCTGTGATTTGTTCTTTAGCTTCTGAACATGGCTATGCCTCTTTCATTCTGAAGCACTGGCTTGCTGCTGCTTCAAGCACAAAAACTGCACCAATGGTTTGTCCTTATTTCTATCAAAATGTTTTTCTGAATGTTTTTTAGTTCCAGTGTCCATGATTTTTTGAATGTTTCGAATTATTGTAGCAACGTTGCACAAGCTGTGCACCAATTAAAAGAATGAGGAATGACCAGTTGAAAGAATGAGGAAGAAATAATTTCAAATTATAAAGTGGATGTAATTTGAAGAACTTATTTCAGACCCAGGCTTTTCTCAACTGACAATCTTAGGCCAAAAATATTCTTTTTCTTTCTTTCTTTCCTTTTTTTTTTAATTGCAATAAGCTTAAAAGAAGGGGAAGAAAAAGTAGTATTGAAATGTAAAATGAATCTTGAAACTTTGTTTTCTAAATTAAGGTTTTCCCACATAGGAATCCTATATCATCTAGTATATTATGAACATGAATTTTGTGAATTGATGAAACTATAACATTATTACATGACTTCCTCAGCTTCCTCAGTAAAGAAAATCTGAATTTAGAAAAATGAGGACAGGAAACACTGTAGGAGAAAGAACATTGGTGGAATTGCTTTGTTTTTCAGTGCTCACTTTTGCAATGTTAGTATTATATTCACACTGGCTTTTTGGTTACACTGTCATTTTTGTGTTGTGGCTAGTAATTTTTGATCATGAATCTGGAAAATTTGGTTTTACAAAAGATATGTTCTAAAAATTTCATCTGTAACCCTTCCAAATTCTTTTGACCTGCATATAAAAAACCCACATCTGTTCACATTCTGCTTAACCAAAACTCATTGTTCTAAAAAGATATATTATTGGAGTTGTGAGTGAGATTCTGTCCCACAGGCTTTATATATATATATATGTAGCATTTCTGGTTGTCACAGAAACACCTGTTCCACCTGTTTGCTGATTCATTTGATTATCAGCTTTTGCCAGCTTAGTTAATGGGATCATGTTTCCCCCCAAGTTCTATATTTAGCAATTTCCACCATCTCTACCAGCAGGTTCTGGAATACTTGTCTGAAATTTTTGTGGTTGTGCTACCTTTAATATGCTGTATGCTCTGTAGTCCAAGCTRAGAGTCTGTCTTGTTCAGCACATGCAGTGTTTGCAGAAATTGGTTCAGATTCCCATGACTTCAACCAGGTCAAGAGGGAACATGAGCATAAGAAAGACCTGCTGGAAAACAGGCATGAACTTCTGTCTGCTGTAGTGAGGAGAGGGAGCTATGKGTGTACGGAACAGTGAAGCGTAGTGCTGATATACCGTTGTTTTCTGTTTTGTGCTGACCCGCAATAAGTAGAAGGGTTTTTGTCTCATTGTTTTCAGGTGGTTCAAAATAAAAGTATCACGAAGACCCAGAAAGTGCGTTTTTTTACTGCAGAAGTGTTGAATCACATAGCTTCTCTTTACCGTTGGAATGGGATTACTGATGTCAGCACTGAGGATTTCAAGGTCTGGTAACTTGCTTCTTTATAACTCGCAGTCCTTTTTCYTTTTTCTTTCTTCTGCAGCCCACAGTTTTTGGAACAGCTCATCTGAGGCTAGAGTAATTGAGGAGTTCAAGAAGAGGGCTCTGCAGAGACTGCTTAAAAAGAAACCTTGACTTTCTGTTACTTCTTGCCATTTGAGGAGGAGGGATTGTTTCCCCTCCCTGATTGCCTGAACTCTAGTGCTCATCTGTTAAGGAGAAATGAGGGTCTTGATGGAAGTACCATAATCTCCTGCCTGGTCACATTTGTCTCTCTATAGGAGAATATGATGGGAGCAGTGTCCTTACCACATGCTCCATTTCCATCCTACAGACTGATCTGCTATAAGAGCTAAATCCCCAAGATGGTGGCGAGCATTTTAAGTTTGCGTAGTCTGAGAGATTTTCTGTGTTTCTAAGGATTGATCTGTTCTTGATTCTACTAGTCCATKAAATTACAATCCTGAAGTTATAGATGAGGCAAGAATCAGGGCCTCAGAGCTGGTGTGTGTTAGTAGTGGACTGTTTCTGCTGAAGGTATTTTGCCATCTACTCTTCATAAGTAGGTTACTTTTGTTRTTGTTTTATTGTAATCCTTTCTTTTCCGTCTTGATTGTGGGAACATCTGTAGCATGGTTGTAAGCCTGATGCAAAGCAGTGGAACATCTTCCTGTATTTCCACTGGATTTTTGCATTGATTAGCCCTTACTTTTTAGAAGCCCAACTGTTCTTCATGAAGAACTGCCTTCTTTTACTTCCTCAACTGGATGTTTATGGCTGTGTCATTCCAGTTCTGAGATACTGTAAACACCTCTTGGAGATCTGTTTCTGGCAGGAGACTATTTCGAGCTCTGCAAATCTATAACCTCATTCATAAACATGCGTTTCAGTTTGGAGTAGTTTTAAATTCTTTTAATTCCATGGAGTCCTTTTAAGCCATATTTTTCATGGTTTCCCAACAAAAATAGCCAAGGGACTTTTCATTCATAGGAATTGTGTTGGATGTAAAAGGTGAACATAACCTGGATTAAATTTTTTTATTTTTTTCTCCATTTTTGCTTGATATTTTGGTCCCTTCTTCCATTTTTGTATCATGTCTGCGATAGCATTCATGCCTCGCTCACTTTTGCTGAAATGCTGGCATATTCAGTGCATTGTTAGCAATCTGTTTTTCGTGCCCTGTATTGAAGTTGTTCCATCTTCTGCCAGATCGACCCAAAGAAAATACTATCTTTGTTTCACATGCTTTGTGGTAAAGGATACGGTGATCTTTTTTTCTTTTCTTTTCTTTTTGAACTTTCTTGCTCTGAATCTGGGCTGTAAGGTTGAAAGTTAGACACGTCAGATTTGATTTTAGATCCTAGTCTTTGAAGTCCCAGGATGACCTTGCTTCAATTTGTGTAAATTTTACATCACTAATTTTCTTTAGCTTCACTTTTCTCTGTCTTGATCTAGCTGGGTTCTTACCAAAAAGCTCTAGATCAGTAATGCCTTATTGATAGTAAACACATACCTGAATTTGGGGAAGGGGGCAGAGTTTGCTTTCTTTGAAACAAAGTATTGTAATATTTTATGTGTTTAAKACAAAAACTGAGATTCACTGTGCTAATCTGAACAAAAGCCAAACTATCTTCTGGCATTTCTGTATAAAAGAATTTTATATATATATATATATATATTCTGGCTTTGGTCTAAAGACAAAATAGACATGTTAACACAGTGCTACACCAGATATACTAATAAATGGGTAGATACTAAGTTTGGTTATAAGCAGCTCTAAGCTTTCTGTATCTTGCACTAACACATAAGTAAACACACACTTTGAAATATCTCATCTGTCTGATGAAGCCCTGTTAAATCTGCAGCATACCTTTCCCATATATATATATATATATTTATATATATATATTTATATTATATAGTATAAAAGAATTCAGTTTCATAAAATTTAGAGAAAAGTGAAATTGATGTAAGATTTTCTTATGTGATATTGAAAATCATATGTCTTTCTGATTTCTTTTGGGTTTTATAGGTAACTCAAGGTTCTGAAGAGGTGGGAAAGGTCATYGTACGAGAACTTGTTCATAATTTCTTAATGGATCTCTGCTGCTCTCTAAAACACGGCATAACTTTCTATGATCCAAGTCTTGGAACTTCTGGCAGGTAAGCTGCCAATCACCTCTGCTAGGTTTGCACTAAAAACAAAAGAAACCTTTCTAGGCATCTTGTTTGCCCTTCCAGGCTTTTGCAAGTAACTTTACTCAGTCAGTTCTGCTTCTATCTCAAAAAGTTGTGGCAGAAGAGAAATACATTGATTAAATTTCTTTTTGTATTTCTTCTATTTTAACTTCCGAAGATCAAGCTATTAGGTCTCCTTATGTCTCTCTACTCTAGTAGGCAGAGTGCTCTGCCGTATTCATAGGGGCTTAGAGGCAGTAGTTACCTTCTTCCTCTGAGCCATCCCCATGAATGACTAAATAGACACCACATCTGTTATTTTAAGGTGTGATCTTTGGACCAGAGATTTTTAATATGAGCATAAAAAAGAAAGCTGTAATGTAATCCAGGCTGCCATTAAGTATCCAGCCTAATTTACATTTTGTAGAACTACAATTTATCCCAGATTTTGGTAGRAATTCACCATTGATTTTTGTAATGCCAGAACACCTAATCTGGATAAATCTATTGGCCATACAGTTTCCATTGGCTAACCAGTTAAAATGTGTGTGCACTCAAATTATGACTGATGGGTAAAAATTTTAACTCTTGTAATTTCATGGAGGGATTCTCTTATGGTGATCTTATGCTTCATCAGCTGGGCAATGAAGACATTAGGTGGTAGTACCAGGTACTAGTACTGAGTGGTACTGGAACAGGATGTTTCTTGCTTTGAGCAAAATTTTAACTGGTATTGTTCTGAGGCTGGCAGTGTTCTCACTTTGTTTAGAGACATGCGGGAGAATGAGACAGAAAGACCACAGAAAATAACTTCCCTGTGTAATATTAAGCTGTAATTCTATGTTTTAGCTGTGTGAAGTTTGTTTTAGAATATTTTTGAACATTGTTCAGAATGTTCCCTTTTAATTATTATTTGTCATGCAGAAAACTTGCAGCTAAATTAAGTTCTTACTCTCCTTGGTATAAACTCAGGAAATCATGGCAGCAGTGTGAGAGGTCTTGGATTTACCCTGGTAACAGTTAGAAGAGATGCAACCTTTTGCATTGCAATATCTAAATTTAGAGTCGTAGAGTTAACATCACATGTAAAATATCCAAGTAGAGATTTTAAAGTATATTTCTCATCTTCAACAGAGGAGGAAATGTGGTGCTTCTGCGCTTTCTGCTTGGTTTAAAAACTGCAACAGAAGATGAAATGGTAGCTGACCTTGTGGTGAATATTCTTAAAGTGTGCCCAGATTTACTGAACAGGTACTTTAAGGACACCCAGTATTCCTTTGTTCCTAGACTGAAGTCGGCTTGGATGGACAATATCAAGTTACTAAAAAAGGTAAGAGTATGAATGATGCACGGCTCTACTCCACAGAAATTCTAATATTCTCCCCCCCAACTGAAGTAATTTTAGTTATTAATCAAATAGGACTGATGGTAAATCAAACATTCCTGCCCTAGAGAAAAGCTATTAAGCAAAAGAACTTGGTAGTAGATGGGGAGCCTGCCTTTGGTTCCAGTTGTTTACAGACAGCTATTGCAATGCGTTACAAGTTCTGCCATTGCTGTGTAAAATTTACTACTTTTGGGTACTGGCCAAAGCCACATGGGCCTAGCCAGCTTGCAGTGTAGCCATGTTAGATGTAAACTAATTTTGAGTTTGTGATCTTAGCCTGGGTCTTGCTAGTGRCAAGTGACAAGAGTTCATTGATTTCAGGGGAACTAAGCTGATGTCAGCTGGGGTGGTAGATGAGACACATTCCTCTGTATCTGAAGATATATTGTGTTCTAAGCTGTAAATGCACACTGCTGTTTTAGAGAGTTTATTGAAATCACTAAAAGGGCAGACAGGCACTGTATTTCAAAAAATAATAGTCTTAAAAACAAACCAGTTCAGCAGTGGAGAAGTTAGTGATTGAGGTTTAACTGAGCTAAACAGGAAGAACTTAATGCTTCTGAAATAACAACATCAATTACTGTAGGTATGTTAGGAAAGAAGCAGTAGGATACTGTTAAATGTTGCAGATAGTAAATGGAGGGGGAGAGAGAGGAAGAAATGGCATCCTGTTTTCTGTGAGTGCTAAGGAAAATGAAGCATGGCTCAGAGCCACAGCTGCTTAAAAATAGTAGACATAGGGAAGGTCATTTGGTAGAAGGCTGCTCTCAGAGCAGGAGGCTGTATAAACATTTAGCTGAAATGGGAAAGAGGGAATTGGCATAAGAAGCAGTAGGAAACCTCCTGTTGATCATCTGGTTTTCAAGACGAAGCAGCATAGCAGCTCCGCTAGAAAATTGAATAGGAATKTGGGGGATGCTCTGTAGCATTCCTGCATTGAAATTGATACTTAGTACTGTTTTTACTACTTCTGACGAATAGAAGCTCTTTTACAAAATGCTCCCCAGAAGAAGCCGTTATTTGCAGAATTGTGTCAATTTTTATTGAGCTGTTGTTTTTATTTCAGATATATGAAGCTCAACCAGAGATTTCCAATTCTTTTAAGACTACAGAGTTTATTCCTCTTCCAAGGCTGCTTTCTATGGTGATGGTAACAACCGTCCCTGCAGTGTGCAATAAAGTAATGTTCACCCAAGGACTAAATGTAAGAACAATATATAATTTTTCTGCCCTCATTAGTACTGTTTAGGTGTGTGATCATCCAAGAAGCTTCTTAAGTTGATTACTTACGTTTTATATTGTCTATCCCAGCATAAAGCTAGTACAGGGAAGCACTGAAACATGAATTAAATCCTATTGATAGTGCTTCCAAGAGCCAGTCACAGACCTGTTCTTCCAGTAKTTTGGGCTGGAAATCACAAACCTGCAGATTCTTTTCCTGCAAGCCAAGCTTTAGGAAGTAAATAACTTATTTGTGAATTTTAATATATGTTCAGCATATGGATTGTGTATAAATCATAAGAAGAAGCACTGAAGCGTCATTAATTTTACTTACCTCTCTTAGTTACCCAGCAAAGTAGTGAAGCACAGCATCCTGTCCCTTATATCAACAGTTCTGAGAAGAGCCTTGAAGAATATTGAGTAYTGTTTGAATGAAGAAATTTGGCAAAAGTCAGAAATCTACACGTTGTCAATGATGCAGGAATTCGTACAACTCTACAGAGAAGCCATCAGCAAGGTATGAAGTAAAAAGAGAGTCAGGACATAGACTGAGTCATTATCTGGCAGATAACKACACCTGTGCTGCACTTTCTGCCCAGTTGTTTGCAGCTTGGGAACCACCAGTAGATGAAGTGCCATTTGAAAGGGATAGGGGACTTATAAGATGTTAACAACTGTTGTGGTAGTAGATCACATTGTCTAATGAAGATAGTCAATGGAAATGCTAATGACATTTTGTTATCGGACAAACTTGTAACATTGACAGCTATTGTGCTGCAAATGTAACTATTAAATTCCAAGAGTAGCTTCWGGAGGAAATTCTCCTCTTAGGTAAACTGTAGCTAGCAGAGTTCATCCAGATCTATAAGCTACTAGGCAAGCTAGAACCTGGACTCAAAATTTACTGTGAAGATGGGAGGGAAAAAAAAAAAAAAAGTAAGTTTAAATATTTAGCAGGTAACTTTTTCAATAGAATTCTCTTTTCCAGTATTTATGTTCTACAGATCTGAATTAAACTACTTGATTTCAGATCTTTTTCAGATTGCTTCCAAGATCAATTGCAAACTTTCTGAAGAGCAGCAAATCCTATCATTGATTTGTTGAAGCAGATTGGCTTTCTTTAGCACAGGAGATTTGTTTTGATTTACTCTTTTTGCCTTTAGCTTTTACCAGACATGAACAATATAGTAGCTGTCTGGCAGTCGCTTCTGAAGCAAGAGAGAGAACATCATGATGGACAAGAGGAGAAAAAGGAAAGCACTACCACTGTGAAGGCAGTGACTGAATTAGCAGAAGTTGCTGAACCACATGGTAGGCAAAACAGGTGGAGTTATCCCTTCTTACTTTGTGTGGATGAGTGTTGTGAAATTGTCCTCCCCATGTTAGGTAGTTAATTTCAGCAGAGCTCAGATATCACTCCTAGCATTTATATTCAGCTTTGCTTTGTTCTGTTCTTTGGGCAGTGAGAATTGGCAAATAAGCTGGCATTGCTACTAAGAAGTTATGTGGTCTGACTTTTCTGCTGACCCTGCTGCTCATATGCTAGTACAAGCATTTTGCAGCCACACGATAAAACGGGCAGGGAAACTGACCTGTCTGAAAAATAACTGAGTTTTGTTTTTTTCTTCCTTTGAAGTTTTTTCTTCCCTCTCAGTCAAGATTTTCCATGAGATCATTTTGTGAGCCTGTTAGCTACTGTGGTTACCCAACTGCTTGTGTTGCTGTAGCACAGRGGCGGAAATGTGCAGTTGTTGGAAGAGGAGGAGAGGTGTGGAGTGAAGAGYTCAGCTGTACTTTCACAAAAATTAAACAGTGCCCCTCCCAAAGGACATGCCTTCATAGTCCCCTTGCAGGGAGCTGGAACTGTTAGCACTCTCCATAGCTTAGCTAGCAGGCTGCAATGTTTTACTTATTGACTGAAGATAATCTTAAAACAAGCATCATGCCCTTCACAGGGCACACTCCACCCTGGGACATCCTGGAGCAGAGGGATCATGAGCATGTGTCCTTCTGTGTATGGCTTCATGCAGCAAAATAAGCTGTCAACACTGACATCCTAAGGGATCTTAATTGGTAGGGTGCCTGCTGAGACCAATTAAGTAGTTCATCTCTTAAAAAACTACTACTATAGTTTCTCTGCACGCTGGGGGTGATAATACTGTATCAGTTGCCCTCAGCTCACCTTTTACAGGTTTGTTTGCAGTATGACATCTAGAGAGGTTTTTTTAATGGAAGCTGAGACTGGCAAAGAGTGACAAAGTTTATGCATGGCATCCATCCAGTTTTTCATGGCTCCCTGAGGCAGACCCAGTTAGCAGGAAAAAAATAGGTGTAAAAAAAATTGGCTATCCTTCACTTATTTTGTTTCCTTTCATTAGAGACTGGATAACAAGTGGCTTTTATGTGTCCTCACGTCATAAACTAAAAGAGTATTTGGCTGCTGAAATGGCTTTTCCTTAGAAATAAGTGGCTGCCTTAGCTAGGGATGGCATTTCTCTCATACAGATTTTTGTTGGCTTCCTCCTCCCAGGAGTTCACATTTAGAAAGTATTAATTATGGGAAGAGAAAGAAAAAAACTTTTAACTTATCTGATAAATTAGTAATATGTTAGTGTACCGTCTTTTGTACTTCCCACAGTCAAACCTACCTGGCATTGGCTAAAAATACAGTCTTCCAAAGCCAGCATCCTGACCATATCCTTTCTCTTACTTTTTTTCTGTTGTTCAACCTTAAATTGAACRGCAGTGGGACTGATTGGATTCTTCTAATGGGTATCAAAATATTGAAGTTATCTTTATATATGTGAGCACTTTACAATCAAATTTAAAAYGGCAACTGCCAATTTAAGCATCGAGTAAGATGATTTAGTTTTGAAAGTATTCAGACAGTAATACTAGGGTAGGAAACTGGGAATTCTGTAATGATTTTTTTCTTCCCATTATTTTGTTAGTCAGGAAGATAACTGATCAGTTCAGAGGCAAGTCTATTGGAAATGTAGTCAATAATTCTCATGTTGGATAATGTAGATGCTGCACTGTGCTTTCTTGGTATAAAGGAAGGAGAAACTAGGTATGTCAACACTTTTTTTTTTTTTTTTTTTTTTGCTTAGGTTCAGATGATGCCGAAACACTCTTTCTGAAAGCTGCACTACTTCAGGTCATATGCCTTTATCAGAAGGTTGTGCCCCACTTAGTAGCGCGGAGCAACTTTGATTTTAGCAAACTGCTTAAAGGTATGTTATGGGTATTTCTATTATCTTCACTGCTTTTACTAACTATTTGCAAAGTCCCCAGCAGAACGTTTACTACCACTATTTATTTACTGCATAGATAGAGAAAGAACAGTTTTTGAAAAGTAACTTATTTTAGTTTYTTCATTGGATTGCCATTTATTATTGCTGTTTGTGCATTGCTCTGGCACTCTCTCCTCTCAAATTCCATAGCTGTTCTGTGATGCTCACTCTTGTTGCAAGACGAAGGTTGCATTGCAGTCTTCCTTTTGGTGTGTGGTGATATTCTTGCAAAATATTTTCCTCTATGGGATTTTAATTCTAATGCTTCTGAGGAAGACATATATCCAATTCTTAATGAGAATATGGGTCCAAAATTCCTGTAGGCCTATGTCAGTAATCCATTATAAGGAAGTTATTTCACAAAATCACAGAATAGTTGAGGTTGGAAGACATCTGGGAATATCATTTAGTCCACTCACACTTGCTCAAGCAAGGTCACTAAGAGCATGTTGCCCAGGACACCCTGTCCAGATGACATTTGAACATCACCAAGTGTGGAGACTCCACAAGCTCTCTGGGCAACCTGTTCCAGTGCTCAGTCACCCTTGCAGTAAAGATTTTTTTCCTCATATTTAGACAGAACTTCCTGTGTTTCAGTTTGTGCCTGTTGCCTCTCGTCCTGTCTCTGGACACCACTGAGAAGAGTCTGGCCCCATCCTCTTAACACCCTCCCTTCAGATATTTATACATACTGATATGATCTCCCCTCAGCCCTCTCTTTTCCAGGCTAAACAGCCCCAGCTCTCGCAGCCTTTCCTCATAGGGCAGGTGCTCCAGCCCTCTGATCATCTTCGTAGCCCTACACTGGACTCTCTGCAGTAGCTCCATGTCTCTCTTGTCCTGGGGAGCCCAGAACTGGACACAGTACTCGAGATGAGMCCTCCCCAGGGCTGAGTAGAGRGGCAGGATCACCTCCCTCGACCTGCTGGCAACACTCTTCCTAATGCACCTCAGGATACCATTGGTGGTCTTGGGCACATTGGTTGGCTTGCCCACCAGAATCCACAGGTCCTTCTCCACAGAGCTGCTTTGCAGCACATCAGCCCCCAGCCTGTACTGCGTGGGTGCATGGGGTTATTCCTCTGAGGTGCAGGACTCTGCGCTTGCCTTTACTGAACCTCATGAGATCCCTCTCTGCCTCTCTCTCCAGCCTGTTGAGTTCCTTGTGAAAGGCAGCACAGTCCTCTGGTGTCAGTTTTGTATAATTAGCAAATTTACTGAGGGTGCGTACTGTCCCTTCATCTAGGTCAAACTTTGCAAACTTTTCTTAGCTACAAATGATACTTTTTTTTTTTTTTTGGATAGTTCATAGAAGGTTTGAGGAGGGGGGAGAATCACGTACAAATATACAAATTCACCAGTCTCCTCTGGAAAAATCTTAACATTTAAGTAATTTTTCCATTTTACTTTTATCATGACTTTTGTAATATATAGGGAGAAGAGCAGTATTCAGCATGGTATTACCTCCTGAGGAAAATCTGTATCAGGAAGCTCATTAGCAGTGTTGCTATATTTTTGTCACTGATGTTATGTTCACTGGGGGGATTCCTTTTTGTATAGCTAAAGTAAATAGAGACATTCTGTACCCATTTAATGCAGTAAGGATGATGAGCCGCAATTTATGGGTTGTAGACAAGATCTTCCAGTACTGCTTTTGGCTACAGCAAATACAACCATTTAAAATTGAGACTGGAGGAGAGAGTAAAATGTTGTTTGGTCAGTGTTGCTGTCCATGGGCCAGCAGAGCCTGTAGGCCACCAAACTAGAACAGATGTCTGTGTTCTAGACAGGTCTTGTATGCATAAGAATGGGAGTTATGTAATTGCCTTAATTAAAGTCTGTTAGGGGAAAAAGAGTTTTTAAACGAAAAAACTCTGAATAAACAATTTCATGCATGAATTTTTTTTTCTCCCTCTGTCAAAGCATATTTAGTTGACCTGTATATTTGGTGACTCACAAAATCACATACCCTGTTTATCCTATTATTTCTGGTATTGATCTGTTTTCTTTGTTTTTTTTCCCCCCAAAATGGACAAAAGGCAGGACATCTCTTCATGAGATGGAAGTCTTTTGATGGTATGTTTTGTTACAGTATGAAATAGTGAAGTGGAATAGGATAGAAAAGAAAGTGTCATTCTCTCAAAAACTTAATAAAGCAAGCCTGGATATTAATTKTGATGAAATGAGATATTGTAGAATATGAAGGTGTAAGGTAGGAAATCTTCTTTCAGGTGCCACTTAGAGTTCTGTCATTCCTTCCACTGATCAGAACATGCACTCCAAAGGCAGTATGTTTTTCTACCTTGTAGCAATGTGTGTTTAAACAGCTGGTACAATTTTATTGTTTGATCTTACTGTTGATTAAACTTTGGAGTGATGCTACCTTATTTAAATTCACTCTTCTGTCTCTAATGTGGACCATGAAGATACTATACTGAGTACAAAAAGCACACTAACACCAAAGTTTTATACAGTTGTTCTCAGACTGCAGTTGAAGTGCGGGCAGGTTAATTTTTTTGGAGCACACTGAGAAGGTCTCTGCATGGCTCTGTGACCTGTATGTAAGGTGGTTAATTCTGAGGCTATGCAATGGCAGTCATTGTAAACAGATGGTAAAAATGATGTGGAAAAAGGTGTAAGAGGTTCTGTTGCCTGTAACAGATTTTGTAATAGTGTAAGTATTAACATTTATCATTGGATTAAATTCTAAAGTTTTATTCTATCTTCTTCACTTCCTGTAGTGGACAGGTTTTCAGGGTTGCTGAAGTTGGTGGAAGACTCTTGTATTCCTGTGCACCACTGATAGCTGGTGACAGGGGCAGGTGTTATGCTCTTTCTGCTGAGGGCTGGGTTGCAGCCCTAGCTCATCTAAAATCAGTAGTAGTCGGGGATCATGTGGCTTGAAAGTCTGTGAATTGCCTCATTGTCTCATACTGATGTTTTGAAACCTTATATAGTTTGTGTTCCTGAAAATCTTGGGAAGAAATATCAGCGTTGATTATATTGCTTTCAAACCTCAGGTATCGTCACTGAAAAGGGCCTCCGAGAGGAGATCCCTCCTGTTCTGCAGTACCATATACTGAAGGTGGCCTTGGAACTGCCCGCAAATAAATTTGCGTGGTTCAGAGTGCAGGTAAGAGTCTTCAAGGCAAGTTTATGTTTCTTTGACCTGTTGTCCTCAGATCTTTACATCTGGCACTGAATAATTTCAAGCTAGTCCCAATCTGTATGCTTCAGCAGGAGACCTTTTTTTAATGCCAGTAGGAATTGTAGCCTTAACGTTAGTGAAGAATCCTTTCTGAACAGAGAAGTTTTTACACGAGGAAAGAATTTTTTGTCTGCCCTGAAGAGGGCTGGGAAAAGTCCCTTCAGCTGCTCCTGTCCTTGGAGAGGGGCAAGAGTGAGAACTTGCTGATTTCTGTTTGGTTGGAAAGCTTGAGATTACAAATCAAGGGAACAGGGGGAGTATTTCCATCCATTCTCAGTGAAGAATCTGATATTTCTTAAGGATGTCTCTTCTCTCTCTAGTTACTGTAAACTTTCAGGGCTCCTCCTTTCTTCTTTACTACAAATCTGTAAARGAAAGCTGTAGAGAGCCTGTCTGGAGAAAGAAGTGGCATAGCTTTGGGGGAAAGCAGAGGGACCTGTGGGTTTGCGACAATGATCTTGCCTAGCAGGAGGTTTTCTGTCCGTCCCATCAGCCATGTAGGAAAATTGAGAACTACTGAAGTATATTCTTGTGGCTTTGCCTTTTTTAGTATACACGGCTTTTAACAGAAGAGGTAAAAGCCAAATCTAGCAGTGTTATTGAGAATTAGGCTTGTTAGGTATCAAATGCACGTCACAGAGAAAAGCAGAGGAAATGAATAAAGATCGTCATTTAATGTTTGGAAAGTGTTCAGCATCCCTGTGACCCTGTGACTTGCAGTGTTTTCCTGTTCCTTGGGGATCAAATTCAGTCTCTCAAAGAAATACAAGAAAACAGATCTATAAGATAGAATGGATGATGGTAAAGGGAGGTGGCTTTATCTTGCATGCTCAGGTTAGTTGCTATTTCTTCTATTCCTCACTTCTTCCACTTTGCGAAAGCTATTGCATTCATCTTACTGGCTCAGTGAATGCAAAAGTAGTATAAATCATGCAACTCATTTCCAGTCATGATATTTTGGGATAGGTTTATAAAACAATCTACTTCAGTTATGAATCTGTGTCAATGCAACGTAGTATTGTGCAGTGTTACTCTTCCAGGGGAATTTTAATATATTGTCCTTTTAGGATGTCTCTGAGACAGAGAAGGTGTCTGGTGAAAAATCGGTATTCTACTTGCTGATGAAAATGTTTGTTACAAGTAACCGTTCTCATCTGAAAATATCAACCAAAAAACTGATCATCAAGGTAAGCTTTTGATCTGAAATACTAGGATGTTCACTATATTCCATTCTCTTAAAATTTCAGGAGTCTAAAGATTTCTGTTAGGGCAGATTCCTTGCATCTTAGGAAAGGAAGCTGTGTGGCCAGCAAAGCCTTTTTTCCCATTTTCTGTGACTGTTGTTGGAAATTGCTGTAAACTACCTACCTATTAGCTAAATACTCTGTCAACTGAATACTGTCAATTTTCTGCAACAGTTGATGAAAAGGAASAATGAGGAAAATATCTTTTTAATGATTGTCTGTTTCTTAGGGTCAATTAAATGTTGTGATGCAGTAATAAATGGCTGTAGTTTGTGTTGATATTGATCAAGCAAAGATTAATTTTGACTTTTTTAAAATCCTGATGTGTAATGTGTACTTTGTTGCTTTTTCCTTCCTGAAACTTCATACATAGCTAGTTTGATCTGCTCCTGCAAAATAGTACAGTTTGATTACAATCTTAACTCTGAAACAGGAAGTACCCTTGTCTTAAAAATCAATTAAAATCCCCTTCTGTGCATTTAAATAAGAGCTATTTATCTTTTCAGAAATGCTAATCAATTGCAAATCTCATGAGAGGAGTAGGAGGCTTCAATATCTATTTAAAATGGGGCACTTCTTAGATATTTAAATGTGGATAGAGACCTATATTAAAAACAAAACAAAAACAACCCCCAAAAGCTGTCCTACAAGCTTCTAAGCAACCTGACCCAGCAGGAACCAGGGTGACTTTGTTCAAAGCCTTGTAGTAACATGAACATATGAATTTCTGCATGCAGTTCAACCATGGGATGCAGTTGTAATGCCCAGTCCATGAAACCAAAGTTACAGTGATTGGATTAGGTTTTAGTTGCACTTAATCCCTGGCACTAGGATGTGTTTTGGAGAATAGAGAGTGACTGCTTTTCTCAGAGGAGGTCTATTTCTAGGCTTGTGCCAGAAATAATGTGATGGTTCTCTTCCTACATAGTGGCCCTCCACTGCTGGGGAATGAGGTTATTAGAATATGATTGATGTCCCTGCAGCAGTTAAAGTGTGCCTCCAACCCAAAGTCTTCACTTGAATTTTGTCTCCCTCTCAGTGAAGGTACTTACATAGAAGTGAGATGTAGGAATCATGTTCCATTGTAGAGCTGGAGTTTTGTCTTTTTCAATGGTTTGTAGTGCTTTGGATCAGGTCACTCATATTTAGGAAGTACCATCACTTCTCTACTAGAGGGATGTGAAACAAAATGCTGTGCAGCCCTAATGTCAGGGGATTACCGAACTTGCACCCACGGAGCTTACATAGAGCATGGATTTAGTGTCAGGCAGCATTTGGAGCCCTGTGGGTTTTCTGCTGGGACTGTTTTTAGCAGCTTCCATTGGCAAAGCTCCCATCTGAAACTTGCAGCCTTTGACAAAGGCAGGGTGGCTTTGTCTTGCAGTAATGAATATCTCAATCAAAACCCACCTAGTGTAGTTTTTCCAGTGTATTTGGATTCTTTTSCTGAGTGGCGACGTGGGCTGTTTGACTCATTCTTATTTTGTCTTTTACTTTCAGTCCATTACATTTTCTCTGAAAAGGAGACAGAAGCCGTGAAGTTAGGCAGTTAAGTTAGTTCAGAAAGGCTGCTAAGAATAGAAGTTAATGAGTGTGTTTTGCTTGTTTTTCAACACAACGCCATATAGTTGAAAGACCTTTTTTCAGATTTCATACTCTGTTCCTGTCTATTTTCATGAGAGCTGCAAGTATATTTCTATTTTGAGACTCTGCCAAAAATAGTTAATTATTTAAAATGAATCCTCTCTTTTTTTTGTTAAATGAATTGTCCTGTTAGATTCTTGTAGGCAGAGGTGTTATTTTTATACCTGCTGGTGGTGTACACAGAGTAAATTTTCATGAAATGAACAGTGCTAAATTTCTGTATTTTGGGTGTGGGGAGAAACAGACATAGATTGATCCCATGTAACTTCAGGCATTTAACTTATGTGCCAGATTTAGGAAGCTAGTAAAGGTTTCTTCTGTTGATAAGAGTAAGGGTAGGTAGTTCTACAAAGGTGTGCAGTTCAAATCATCTGTCAATTGGATCACCCTTTGGATGGCAATTCCTCCTTTCTCTCTCTCTCAGAGAGGGAGTATGGGKTCACCAAGTTCCTAATTTAGATGCCTCAGTTAAGAGCCTGAATTTAGATAKGATGAATGTGGGCAAAAATTTATAAATGTGTTAGTGCTTATTACTTCATGGTGGTATAATTACGTCCATCCCCTACCCACGCTGTTCCCGAGTGTGTCTGTGTTTCTCCCTGAATCTTGCTGTGGTCAGAACCTACTATTTATTTGTCTGTCTACCTGTATGCCTTACTCTCTTAAGCAAAAGTAACCTTGGTTTGATTTAATTCAGCAGTGATTTTCCTTTTTATTTTATCAGTAGTATTAAAAAATCCTTTACCAACTGTTTTTGAGGGTTTAGCATTTTTTCCTTTCTTTTTGTTGCTGTAATGGCATTGTGTGGTCATGAAGAAGTACAACCCTCTGAAAGTAGTATAGCCTATTTCACTGAAATTATAAGAATAAGATTTATTAATGTGGAAGGAGTGTTCTGTGTCAGGACTCAAACTTGAGTTTGTGCTGACTGACTGCTGATGACCGAATGACTATACTTGATTGGACCAAAAGTCCTTCTAGTGTTTTATTCTAGCTCTGACAGTGGTCAATGCCTTTGGGAGAATCTTCTTTCCAGTATGTGAGACAATATTGTAATAGGCCCTGTTGCAGGGAGCACATCTGGTGTGTCAGGTCACATGCCAATGGCGGGAGCAGGGAGCCTAGCTCCAGTGTAGCTGTATGAAGTAGGGCTCTTGCAGGCTGTGACCAGTAAGATGGATTAGCCCCTGGCTGTGGCACTGTGCCACAGCTRAATCTCTTCCTCTGCACCCCTGGACTCTGAGCAATGAAGTAGCAAAGGGCACAGCAATCTCCAAATCCAATACATGTTGACCCTAGCACATGCTTAGGCCCAGTACTTGTGTCCTGGATGCTCATAGAAGTCACATAATTCCAAATGCATGTGAATAAAAGTTCACAGGGAGATCATTAATGTGCTTGGTATCCGTTCAGGTGAATAGCTGTTGGCAGCATACTTGTGTGGCTGCATGTTGGATCCATCACATCCACACAATTAGTGTGAGGATGGGAACCAGCTGGAGCTGTATTTGGTTTGTGCTGCAAATATCAGGTGAGAGGAGGGCAGGCTCTGAGAAGACAGGAGCAGAAAAAAAGTTGCTTCCAGTTGTGAGAGAGTAAGCCATGTTTTGCCTCTTACTTGCATCGTTCTTAAACCCTTGCCCTTTTTTGCCCCAAGCCTGCTAGCACTGCTTTTTGCCCTTCTACAAAGCCAGTGTTATGTCTGGCAGAGCTCAGGAGGTTTCGTTCACCACCTGTAACATGCTCATACCTCACCTTTCATCTCTTGCTGAGAGGGTGGTAAGTACAAGGATTGTGATGAAGATACGAGCCTTGATCCTTGTTAGGCTGAAACCAATTAGTGTAGTCTTGGGAGGCTAGTTTTTGTTTTTAAGTGTCTTACAATGGTTTTAAAGGCTTGTGTTTGGCTTGAGATTCTGTTACGTGTTTAGAGTGGCCTTGGTGGGTGGGAACAAGTGCTCTTGAATGGAGGAAGATGCGAATGGCAGGTATTTCTTTTCATTAATCTGTTCCTCCTTTCTAAGAAGAATAAAGCATTGAAGTTGCTATACAAGAGGATTTGTGTTTTACCTCTCCTCTTTCCCTTTGCTTTTCTGGACAGGTTTTACATGACAGCGGAGTGTTTGAGTATACATGGAAGGAACTTTCARTTTGGCTGGAACACTTGGATAATACAAAAGAAGACAGAAAGGAAGCAGTGATTCAATTTTTGGAAAGGGTAACAACTGTTYGAATTAGCTGGATAAACAATGTCAAGAATAGCATTAATGGAAACTAATTATTTTGTTGCTGTTGTTGAGAAACCTTTCAAAGAGCACTGAATGAATCCTGAGAAAGGCAGTGATTGTTGTTCTTCGCACAGAGCTGACATCACTGTTGTCCTGGGTGGGAGGAGGGTGAAATGATTTGGGGGAAAATTAAATCCAGAGTGATGAATTTTTATTACAGCACTGTTGACATTAGGGCAAAGTGATGGAGGGTAGCTCTTACATATCTGCTCTTTTCTTTATGTGATAGTATCAGACAAAATTATCAGACTTAAGTAAATTGCAGTCTTTTAAAGAAAAGTTGACATGTCCTGTTTACTTTTCAGAATTAAAGCCCAGTGCTTCCTTTTGATTGTGATTCTCAGGGGACTCTGTGGTAGCACTTTGGTGTGAAATTGCAATGAGTGTTTCTTTCTTGATCAGGTCCAATATCTCATCTACAGCAATATCTGTAGGCACATACCTATTTGATAGGAATGATGATTTGTCCTTAAAAATTTTCCCAAATTTCGACCACTTTCAGCCCAGGGTCTTTTTTAACCAGATGTGGTTTCTGTGTACCTCATAAGCTAGGCACTTATGTTTATCTCTCRACCTTTGTTAACAGATTCTGCTGAAACTGGTGACGAATCCCTATCCATAYACAGATAAAGCAGCAGACCTTGTTCAGGAGGCCAGTATGCTCCAGGTTAATATGTTTAAACAAGACTCCGATAATGTCAGCATCCCCATCTCTCACATTGATGGTATGTGGAAATTCCCACAGTAGTAGAGAATTTCAAGGCTTCATGCTAAATCTTCTGGCCCTAATCGGGTAAACTGCCAGCTGTAACCATAGAAATCCTGCTTATATAAATACTGGTAGGATTCAGGCTTCTAACTGTGTTTGGTATTGGAACCAAAGTCTGAATTGCAAAGTGATCTCGTTGCCCCAGAAAGTAATTTCTGATGCAGATATGCTGTTTTAGTGGTGTTCTAGATCTCTCTTCAGGGTCCTGCATCATCAGTTTCTAACTAAAGTGAAATCTGTTGCATTGTCTTCTGCCTGGAGCTGTTCATCCCCTTGCATCTATGAGCAAAGGGCTGGAGTGCCCAGGGAACCCTTTTTTMCCAAGCAGGCAACTGGGATTTTGTTCCTCCTGTTTTCAGGGACTGGGAAAAGGCCCAGCCCTACTGCAGGCAAAGTCATCATATTGTGGATGTGGACATCTGGACAACTTAATCATGTGCTAGCTGTTTTGGTGTAACAGTCCATGCATAGCATTTTGAATTACCTAAATGTAAGATAACTGAGGTAGCTTACCACTCAGTACCAGATGGGTAAGTGGCCTTGGGTTGACTCTATTAAGGGACTTAATGCCAGCCATGATATACATGGTAACTTGTTCATAGGTTAAAGCTAATTTTGACTCCTTCAGGACTAAGATTTGGTTCTCTAGCCATACAGAGCTGGGAAGTTCAAGGATTGCTCAGGCAGTTCTTTTTATGGAGAAGTAGCTGCTTCATTCCTAGTTCCTCATATGTATTTCCTGTGAGCATTATGCTCTTAAGGTCCTTACCTGATGCCATCGTGATAGCAGTAGGTGATATGCATTTTCGCTCACTTCCATCAGTTGGACAGCAGTTTTGAAAGCCAGACCTTAAAGATGAGCACAGTGTAAGAGCAGTTGATCTTACAGTTGCATTTAGGAGCTAGACTAACATGTCTTTTGCCCTCTTTCTGCTTTGGAGATTCAGAAGCTGCTTCATATTCCTCAAATGTTGCATTCTACCCTCCTTGGTTTCTAGTTTGTCTGAACCCTCTACTTACATTTTTTTTTTCCACTTAATAGATGTCCTGGATATGGTGGATGTCCTAGTTGAGGGCAGCGATGGCTTAGATGAGGAAATCGGGTTCACTTTAAATGAAGACACTGTTATCCAAACATTTCCATTTAGTGCTGTTGTCCCTGCTGCATTAGAAGCCAGGAATAAATTGTTGCTTCAGACTGAAAATGAAACAGGTACAGATGTTTGTTCTTCACTATATCATCCTTGAGGATGGAAGTTGGATCACACTTAGCTAGTGAGCTCTTCAGGACATTTTACACTCTCCCATTCAAGCAGGGCGAGGCCTGGATTCAGAGTGTTTCTGCCAAAGAGAATCATTAAAGTTTGAGATACCTGTGCCCTTTTCTTCTGACCCTAGAGAAGCTCTCTTGTGGTTTCTGAAGCAGGAAGAGAGATGAAAGTGAGGGCTCCCTACAAGTGCCACTTGACTCTGGGGAACTTGCTGGGAAAGCAAATTTGCCCAGGTCAGAACAGGAGAGCCCACATTTCTTCATCAAGATGCAGGGAAGTGGAGAAGGAAAAAGATCCCAGATGAGGCAAGGAACCACTCAGAGCACACACAGAGGGGCTGAGGACCAGTGCAGAGGCAGTATGGACAGCTTCAGCCTGCTGGCAGTTGTACTTCAATAAAATTGTTTAAGCATGAAATATACAGATCATGAGGAGGTTTTAACAGCTGTGCTTAGTAAACAATAGGCTGCTCTCCTGTTGAGATCAGTTAGTAGGGAGAGAGGGTTGAAATGTTGAATATGTAGGAAGCAGATGAGTTTTGCAAAGAAAATTTCCACTTCAGAGATAAGTTCAGAGATAAATGTTGCCAAGCTCTGGCTTCAGAAAAGGATCTAGTGGAGTGAAGGGTCACAAGGACAGCTGCTGGCCTCAGAGCAGGATTCTCTCTGCTTTGCCAACCCTGGAGCTTCTCTCCAAGTCCTGTGTATATTTGGCTGTTGAGTAGCTCCTGAGGCAGACCTTTTTCAATGTTTTGAAAGGCAAATCCCTCATATTTAACCAGTGTGTTAGCAGATCAGAGCAGATTAGCTCTTTCATGCTGCTGGGCTGGGGTCTCTGTTGGTCAAAATACAGACGAATACAGCATAACACATAACAACATAAGTTAAGGCAGAGTTAGTTTTATACCTGTTTTGAAGGAAGAGGCCAACCTAGCATATATTCTGCAGTGGGATGATTCTTCACCAAGAACTGCTGTAGGGATTTTTTTTTTCCAGACATTTCAGGGACTTAGGGGCATTTGTCTACCTTGTCACATGCTTTTTAATCCATGTCAATAGTTCTAAAATTAGTGATATTTAAACACTTGCCAAGGCATTAAGGAGAGAGAGTGGTCTTAGTGCATGTGCTTATGCAGATTTCTTCTATCAACAGAAGTTTAATTTTTGRTTTTGCTTTTCTAGGAGCACATGTAGTAGAATATCTTGTTGCTGTTTTCACTGACCTCCTGCACTCTCAGAGAGATCCCCTCGCTCTCTGCTTGATATTCCAGCTCTATGATAAGGATCTACAGTCCCTGAAAGTTTCTAAGTATCCTCAGCTCTACCAGTTTAACCGATACTATAACCTCTGGATACCTCAGCAAGCTCGGGAACCTGTGGTATGGAATGCTTGAAGTCACTTGAATGCTTGAGTTGGAACTATTAAAAACTATTAAAAACTGTGAATAAAGGTTGCATTTCTGTCAGAAAGTACATTTAGATTAGGCTAAATCTTTGTTGCTTCATGATCACAGTAGGGGACATGAATTTGCCAAAGACCTTTTCTTTAATGACACAAGAAATATGTGTGATCRGAAGTGAAATCAGGACTCAAGGATCCTAGGCCATCACCCAAACAACAGCACCCTCGTTGTTCCATATTAGGCACAATGGGGCATGATGTAGGGGTGCTGCACCTTTCCTCTAGCCAGAGGAGCCTAGTATATGTTGTTTGGAGTTCTCCTAGGTGTGGTTTGGAAATGCCTGGGCAACCTGTGCTGGGGTTGCTGTGCTTTTGTGTTAATGAGGCAGTGACCATGCACAGATTCCCTATGGAATATCTTTGACTACCTCTGTGGTTGTGGGCTTGCACACATGTGCTCCTGGAGTGGAAATGAACGTCAATCTAGGATTTTGCATGTGTATCCAAGACAGAACTTGCTTTATAACATTGGTGGCTGCAAAAGCTTTTGAATATTTAGCTCTTTAATATTCTTAARCTTATTTTTTTCTGATTTTTTTTTCTATTTTAAACAGTTTAAACAATGCAAAGAGGTATGCGAAGAACCTGTTGTGGTCCTGGATTCTTTATTTACCACTTCACTGAAGAAAGCTTATGAGAGAGGAAGCAACACCTTATTGGAAAATGACATCCAGGCAAAATTGAGAGACTTGGCTTCCCAGCTCCCACGTGAACAGCTTTTGCTAGGAGTAAAGCACGTGTTGCTGTACCTGAAATCCACAGTGGAGAACTTTGGCAGTGTAAGAGCAATCTTTTGATGACTTTGTGGGCTTTTTGTTTTATTTTAATGCAGCAAGTACAAGTGACTTGTCTATTAAAGCTTAAGGATCCTGTTCTTCTGCTTTTTCACATACTTGGCTTTCACTTAGGCAATAGAGCACCTGCAAAACTCCACCTGATTTGTAAACGGATATCTGTCCTTCTGACTGTTGAAGTGTCTTTGATCTATTTTCTGTGGGTTGCCTTTACTAATCTGTGCATGATATGTAGTGCAAATAAACTCTAGATATTAATCCAGCTTTTGAGTCTCCATAAGAAGCCTTTCTGGAGAGCTGGTGTTATACAAGAAGTCACACTGTAGATGAACATGCATAAAAATCTGTAAATGTTTGTTTGACATCTTGAGACTTTTCTTAAAATCAGATTTATACTGTAAAGATGGGTTCTTTCTCCCAGAAAGGTTATATTCTAGGAAGCTCTTAATTAGTTCCTGTGACTGTTGCATAATTAGCTTTCTGTCCCCCTCATTTTCTCAACTTCCAAGGTGTCTGTGTTTTCACAGCTTAGTAAAACTTGTGGTCCACGCCTTCTTCATCTCTATGTGGACCTGCTGAGCAGCTTGTTGTGCCAGGGTAATCAGGTGGAGTTGGATAATCGACTGAAACAAGAAGAGGTTCAGACTGAATCAGATCTTTTTATGGATGTGGAAGCTCTGATTACAATGGAGTCTTCAAATGACAAGGTACAAAATCCCTTGATATACAGGCCAGAATCTCATGTGTTAGTAAGCTTTGATTTGATTTATTCTCTAGGGAAAATACATGTGAGTTTTGCTGAAGCATTTACTAGAGCAAACAGTTTTAGAGACGAATGATTTCTGAGCACAAATTATACTTTTTTTTTTCTTTTTTTTTTTAAGCCAATCACCAAAGCATGAAGCTGGCTGTTCTCACTGAAACACAGTAGAGTGTGACAGAAAACAGAGGAACTAGCAGAGAATTTCAGGGATTGCAGTGAATTTGTTCAAGCCCCTTCACAGTACAGGCATGACAGAATTTTTCTGCTTTGTAGAAGCATTGCTAAAGGTTTTGCTGAGGTATTGGAAGGACTGGGAAGATGAAAGGTTATACACTGTATATTTCAGAGGTCTATTGAATGTAGACAGGTTTATGCAGAGAGATGCTGTCTAGGAGAGGAGGACCCATGAATTCTGAGTGTGTGGTCTAGCAATTATGAAACTACTCCATGGAGATTTGACCAAGCTGCAGCATGCACAGTCTCATCCCTGAGCTGTGATACAGTCAAGACAGGCCATACCAGAGGTCATTCACTTTTGGAGAAAAAACTGTTTCCCAAACCCYGTAAAAAGCCTGATTATCCAAAATAATGTACTTGGAGAAGTGGATCTTTACCCTTTTTTCTTCTGTTCTATGAGTTTGTGAAGATTAGAATGGAACTGTATTGATGAATCTCAGAACGTACAGTTTTTCTCTGGAAATGGGCTTAGACATGTGKTAAATGCTTATAGTCCTGTCGTATGACTATAATGCATACTGCAGTGTTGTGAGGGAATGTGACTTGGAGCTGGCATCCCAGCAGAACTGTGCCTCAGTCATTTTGCTGTTTGGTTTCTGCTCCTATGAATGAACAAAAGGAGAAAATGGTTTGGGTTTTTCCAGGAATCTATCAATGTGACTTACATTCCAAGGAATAATTATGAGATGATGCTTAATGTTCGTTAAAGTGTGAAAGATTTTCTGTAACAGAATGAAGGCATACCTCCCACATCATAAATGTTGGAATAACTGCAATTATATGCATGTAATTTATTAATAATTTAATTCTCTGACCAGTTAATAGACAATTTCATGGCCAGGAATTGTAATAAACGTGGAATATGGGCAAATGAATGATTTCTTCTAAACTATAATTACCYATTCAGTAATACTGTTAAAACTATTTGTTACAGACACTAGAAGATATGCTCATGTTGATTTTCAAACATCCTACTTTGGAGAGCTGGTTCTTGGCTTTAGAACAACATTCTCTTCCTCAGCACAGTTTAAACCCTGTGACTGTGAAGCTCCTGTCAGCTCACCTCAATTCTGGTGTGCTCCAGCTGCTGAAAATGGGTGCCCCAATGTTGCATAGCATGGATCACATACATATATTATCAAAATATTTTGAAGCTATCACAAAAAGTATCTTGAAGGAGCTACAGACAGTGGGRAAAGAAAGAAATCAGGCCTCTCCCAAGAGGTCTCACCAACTGGAGGCTCTGCAGGAGTTGCATGTGTACATGCCTGCAGCTCAGCTGAAAGAGATCACTTTAACTATGCTGCGACTTCCAGAGACAAGCTTGACTACTCAGAAATCTGAAAAATCTGCTAAAAAAGGGAAACAGTTGAGCTTCTACGGACAGATTTTGGTACAGCTCTTCACAGAGAGCTACCAAAGGCAGCCTCGAAGAGAACCACTGCTGTCCACAGAGTACATTAAAGCTTTGGGAATATTGATGTCAGCCTCATCCAGCAAAGATTTGGAGAAAGTCTTCCTTGAGGTTCTCCAAAGAGAGCCAGTATTCACGCATGCAGTCAATGTAGAGGTGCATGCTCACTGCCTTACCCAGGGGTCAGAAACCTCCCTTGCCATTGTGGCCATGCTGATAAAACACTGTAGGACTCACCTGCTGCAGTTTGAGCTGTGGTGTCTAAACTGTGCCACTGAAAAGTACCTCAGGAAAAACATGGAGAGCTTTCTTCCACTTGTGAATGTATATTTGCAATACAGAGAACAGTATGATTTCACCCGACCTTCCACAGGTAAAGCAACAACTGATCCATATTAATGATTAAATACTATTTAGAAGGATTTTTTAAGAAGTATTTTTGCTACTGTGCTTCAGGTAAAATGACTTACCTAGCAAAGTGTGCCATGGAGTGTTACTGGCCTRCTATCTTAAATTCATCACTAGGCTAAACCTTAAGAGATAATAATAGATTTGAGGTCATATGATGTTTTAGATGTTCAGATATTTTGTAAATCTACAATGCTAAACACAATACTCTACAATCATAAATATTTTTCTATTTTATAAAAGTGCTGAATTTCTCTGCTTCTTAAAATTATAAGAYGTGTGATTCTGTTGTCTAAAAATCTGTTGTATGCCCATGTGAGTCAAGGAGGAGAAACTAGAAGGTGTTAAACAATTTTTTTAATCTATTTGTTGGAATGTTAGTGAAATGAATTGTAAATATGAACTAACTGATTTTTCAGTACTTCTGCATGGTGCTGTATGCTGCTGTTACATGTATATGTATTTTCTACCTGTCCTGTAAATACCAATTGTAACCAAATTGAAAACAGGTGTTTTCTGCTAGACTTTAGAAGTAGCATTTAAGATGTTACTACAGTGGTAACATGACCTACAGCCTTAGGCTCTTAAGTTAGCAGCTTTCTGCTCCRGTAGACTACAGTCGAGCCAAAAAATTCTTATTCTCCTTGACCCTCTTACCAATTTTTGTAATTGTTACTTTTTAATGTGGTTCAATGATCAGGTTATTTCTACTTCCCTCTTATCCAGTGGTTGAGTGAGAAATGAGCCAGTGTGTGAAATGCTGTTTCTGTTGTCAGAGGTTAGGCCATATTCTCCATTTAAGTTCTTCTGGCCTTAAAATCTTGGCTCCATCTTTGCAATAAGTGCACAGATAAAAGTTCACTGTATGACTTCTAATGACTATTTTTAAGTGTCTCTGCAGCATAAAAATTATAAGACTGCGTTGAAGTTTGGCTGCTACAAGACTTCACTGAAGTGAAGCGCTGTGCTGGTTGCTGTTGCCCAGTTCTCTCTCTCATTTTTTAAGCCCTTATTTAATACTTAACACATCTAAAAATCTGTCCTCATACTTAACTATTCAGTTTAGTATAGAAGGTAGAAACTTTATTTCTCAGGCGTAGATAGAATACTTTGTGGTGAGTGGAATGCTGTAGCCACCTGGTTTTGCAGACTGCCATCTTTAACTCTTACAAGTGTAAGAGCCCTAAACTTTCTTCTAAAATAAATCTCCAAATATTACTTGCTACAGTAATGCCTTCCTAAACTAGCATATAGTCCTAAACTATCATATAGTCCAAAAACTCTCCAAACCAACAGCAGCTTTAAATTGACAAGRCTGTTAAATTTTCTGCCAGCCAAGCTAGGAGCTAGGATTCAGCTGAACGGAATCACTTTGGTTTCATTTCTCTTCTTACATAGAAATATGAATAGCAACAGAAACAGACACACTGTAGCTCTTGGTGGGAAAGGCAAGCTCTGTCTAGGAGGAATCCAAGTAGTGAAGAGATCTCATCAACACACAAGAAAGGAGAGGATTGGCAGGGAACTAAACTTTTCTCCAGCACCTAATTCGTACCAGTGGTTTCAAGCTTTAACACTAGAAGATTAAACTGCTGGTTTTTTGCTAACTGACTTGATTTGTCAGATACCTCTTAGTTGTTTGTTGTGAGGGAAGTTCCTCTGAGTCCAGGGTCGATAAGGATTTCATCCTTCCTGATAGGCAAGGGCAGGGCTTCTTACCAGGAAGCTGTCCCTCTTTCAAAGGTCCACGTTGTTTGTCCTTGTCGAATCACTTCAACTGCGTGGCAAGCTGGTGTCAGGTATAAATGCTAAACACTTTCTAGTGGTGTTATGTAGCAATACAGTGTGCTTTTCTGGGTAGCAAATTAGCAACTATTCAATATAATTTCCTAGAACCTAAGTAACCTGGGGCTTGATGAGACGAGGTGGTTTGGGATTTTTGTAATTATATATGTTTTGCTTAATGGTTGATGGTGAAATCTGTCTCCTGCTCTCTCCTAACAGTTGTCTCAGGTGTTATACCTGTTTTGAGAAAAGCTCTGTGGAAAGAGCTTTCCAGCATAGCTCTAGCCACAGAAACATCAAATGAGATCACAGTGAAGCTGCAGGTTCTTTCAAAGTTGYTGCCATCTTCAGAAAGCAAATGGCTGCGAAATCTTATTGACCAGCTTCCTGCTGCTCTTGAGAAAGCAGAAAATCATGAGAGGTAGGCAAATCTAGTTACCAYGTTCTGCATCAGAATTTGACATAAATAGAAGAAACAATCTGTCCCATAAAGAATTGAGATAAATATGCATGCATACAGATACCTTGAAATAGTAATACCTTCTTTTAAGATTCTGTCACTTTAAGCTTGGCAGCAAAACAGCTTTAGGATATGAAAAGCATGTTTTAACATCAACAAAAACTTTCTGCAGTTGGACTGTGGCAGATGCCATATCTAGAGTGCTTGAAAACTCTGAAGAGCTTCATTCTTGGAGGAGATGCCTGTTGTCAGCCTGCATGAAGGGATTAATTGTCATGTACAGCAGCAGTAAAGATGAGAGCAAGCAAGAAGCAGAGCAGTCCATGCTGTTGAAGCTAGAAGAATTGTTGGTGAGACTTCATCTTTGTTGCCAGCATTCACAACTGTATCTCTGAGAAATATTTGCTGTTTTATTTTTATATTTGTATCCTGTGTAAATACAGGTTGGAGTGTGTTTTTTTTTTTTTTTTGTTTTTTTTTTACATATAATGGCTTCTTTGGCTTTTAATTACTTTTACAGAATTAACCTTGGAAGTCTCTTATAAGAAGCAGTTTTGAGCTGTTTTTGAGAATGGCTTTATGATAACAATTGCCTTTGAAAATCACAGTTTGAGGTGTTGATGGATTAGGGGAGGAAGCAGACTTCTGAAAAGGCTCACCTATCATGCGCTCTGAAGTTAATGGCAGAAATCYGTTGACTGATGTACCTGATTGTTCCCTCTGCACCCCAGTTTTTGTTTGTTTAGGTTTTTGTGGGGGTGGGGCGGGAGGGAGTTGTAAGTTGGTTAAGACAGGTAGGTCTTAAGGTGTCATAAGWCCTAAAATGAAAGACTGCTGGCAGTGAACACCTTTGACCTCTTGCTGGCTCCTGCTGACACTCCCTCAAAGGACCTGACAGATTGTGTAGGAGTAGAGTCTTGCAAGAGCTGAGGGGCCATCTCCTAGTGTTAATCTGAATTGCATCTGCAGACCTGACTAGGTTAGCACCTGCTATTATTGGGAGTTCTRGCATGTGCAGCTGTCATCCTTCTTAAAACAAAGTGTTGTTTACTGTGACCTAAAGCATTCCAAGGAAGACCGGTTTTTGTAAAGAACGTGTACATCCAGCTCGCCTGGTACCATGTCTGTATTCTACATGCAGATGTCGATTAGCTGAAGCGCACTGCAGGTACATGGAAAACTGCCTGGTATCTGAGTAGCAGTCTCTGACTTGCAAACAGTTCATTCCTTTCACTGTATGGTAGTATGAAAAGTTTCAAAATTCTGGAGGTTTTTTGGTTCCTAGAGAACGACTTGCTTTTTAATTGCATGAGCCCATTTGCTCCTTTAATTCCTGCTTTAATTCCAACTTGCAGTTGCCTCTGCATCAGGATTCAGGACTGTTGTAGTTTTTTTTTTTTTTTTTTTTTTTCA
>NW_028185373.1:1375785-1417086 GCF_003343005.1 Rhea americana
TTCAGGACTGTTGTAGTTTTTTTTTTTTTTTTTTTCTCCCCCGCTCTCTTTTAATCCTCCCTGAGCCCTTGGTTTGCATGTTGTAACTGTTTGTGTTGAATAGAAAGTGCTCATCTTGATCCGTGGAAGCTTTATGCCCTACACGTAAACATTTGTTTTTATTTACTCCATGCACAGCACTTTGTTGAAGAAGTGGATCCAGATGACTGGTACAGCCTTGTGAAAACAGGACTCAAGTAAGTGATTTTAAGATGCACTTAAGATCTTAAGATTTTAAGGGTTTTTTTATGATGCTGTGGGAGGTACCATTGTGTACACTTGACCTAGTCCCACATTATACTGGAAATACTCCGTCTCCCTTGAATTTATTCAGATTTGAGAATTTTCCTTGCTTCTCAGGATGACATCCACTGGCTTCACTGGAGTCCGCACGTTTACAGCTGCAGCCAGATTTGAATTTTGTGTTTCAGTTAACATGGCTAGGGTACTGGATAGCTGGACCAACTGCTTCTTGAATAGTRTAGACAGGCTTTATGGTCATGTAACTCTTTATTTGAGGTATTTCTTAAATACAATTCGTGTGAAATCAGAATCAAGTGTTTGACCTTTAAATCTGAATCATTTAAATAAGATAAATGAAGTGGTAGTTCAGGGTAAATCTTAGCTTCTGTGGAAGTAAAAGTGTTAATCTGGAGGCAAATTCTAACCCTTTATTAAGCACAGTGCAACTACAAGTGTGTCTCTGTGTTGTTTCTTTCTTTTTTTTGATAATTAAGATATCAGTATTGCATGAAAAGAACTAAATCAAATCTTAAGAGAAGGAGGCACTTTTTTTTTTATTGTTTTCATTTTGCTAAGTTTACTTTCCTTGTAAAGTTCTAATTTCTTAAACATATTTTTTTAAGCAGCCTTCTTTTTGGTTGGAGGTCTGACTGTTCTGTCATCCTTACTTCTAAAGGTACCGTTACAGAGATGAAGCATTTTTGAAAGCCCTGTATATTGCTATTCAGTTATTATACAAGAAAAAATCCTCGCTTAGTCAGAGATTAGTCAAGCTCTCCAAACTTCACATGATGGTCACGCAGCACTCTCTATTTTTGTCAACCATGCTGAGGTCAAGAGAAGACGAAGACAGGAACATCCAGACAAGAGGTGTTTTTTTTTTTTTTCCCTCCYCTCCCGCTTCTCCATAACTATATTTAGTAATCTTCTTTCTTGACGTTATATTCTATCCATCCAGTAACCTATCCACCTACCTATATTTGCAGAGGTATTAATTCCAGAATATTATCATTTAGTTTCGGGTTGTGCCTCTACTTGAATTTAAATATTGCATTCATTTTATGACTGCCTGTTTTTACACTTAGGTCTTCTAAAAATACTTATAAGCAAGCTTTTTTTTGTTGTTCTGTTTTTGTTTTTTGTTGTTTTTTTGTTGTTTTTTTAACTTTACTGAAATCTTAATTCTTTTGGCTTCAGTAAGGCTTCAGCAGTGTAAGATCACTGAGGTGTGTATAGCTTCTACTGGAACCATCATGACAGAGTTTTAGAACTGATTTTAAAATAGGTTGACATAGAAAATTTTAAATTGATTTTTCTATCTCTACCTAAAATGTTAATTTAAACCATGTGTATTTGATAGTGTAACCTTTCATGAGAAATATCCTTGATGAGTAATATAAATGAGCCTTAGCCTATATGTAGGATAAGTTTTGTTTCTTTATCTATGCCAACTGAAATASCATCTGACCTTGGACCAGTCATTTAACCTATTGTACACATCAGATTTTCTTTTTTCTCTCTGCAAAGTGCCTCGAGATTCAGTATTTGAAGGAGCTGTATAAGGAAATGAGAGGAAATTYTCAGTGCAGCATGTTGATAACAAATTTTGTGTATATCATTGAACAACATGTAAAGAAACTTTTAAGATTTTAAATCACCTGAAAAGAGCAAAAATCTCTTGTGAAGAGGCAAATTTACAGAAATTAAAAATAAGTAGTAGATTTTGCTGTGTACTGCCATTTGAACGTGTTTCTATAGAGCAAGAAGATAGATTCCTTGGGCCGAAGTTCTGTAATTCAGAAACTTTGTATCAATAGTACATTCATTCAGGCTGTTGTCTTTTTGTTTTGGCATGTGATGTATTGTGGTAGATGCTGGAGGAGGAAAAAAACTTGCCTCTTAGATACTGGGAGTAAAGAGCTCTGGATTCTGTTTTTGAGTCTACCACAAACATCCTGTTTTTCCTTGAGTGACCCAGTCACTTGATTTGTTTCTCAGATAATTTTAAAATAATTATAAAAGAAGTTTTTTCCACTCAAATTAACTGCATCATACTGACCCTTTAGTATCGTCAGAGAAATGTTTTGTGGTATTTATTTTATAAAAGTAGATCTTGATTTAAAATGTTACATACTATATTCATTTATATATATATATATATATATATATGTATATATATGATATATGGTGAATATATATGTGTATATATGTGTGTGTATATGTGTGTGTGTGTGTATTTATATATATGGAGAGAGAGGGAGAGAGTATGTGTGCCTGTGTATGTTTATACATACTATCTGAGAGAGCAACAAAGTAAAACCTGCATTTGTTTATTTCAGAAGCCTTGGTGGATATACTGCTGACAATTGTGAAACTCAGCCCCTCTGTTTGTGAGAGCAGTCACCTTGCTGTGTTGCTGGGCGCCTATGGGGCTACACTGAGTGTTGCAGGTAAGTGTGTCAGCCTGGGAAAGGTATTCCTACTAGATCTGTTTTTCAGCTTCACAGGTGACTGAATTTGGGTTTCATTCTGTTTTTTAGATCAGAAGATATTACTGCTGCTTCAATTATATGAGAAGAATAATCAAAGTCTTATAAATTCCAGGTAAATTGATCACCTTTCTGTGTTTGACTGCTTATATGCAAAAAAAGCAGTCTCATAATTTACATTTTTTCACGGTCTTATTTTTAACTGAGATAAAAACTGAGCAAGGTCAAGCCCAGAAGGGAATGTTTCTTCTTTTTGTCCTATGGGCAGATAAAACATAATACTTAACGTGTTGTGTGAACTTTTGGACAAAGCGGTTAATCTTGGGAGTGGCTGTGGGTTGAGTGAGGGACCTTCTCCTTTCAGGAGTCATCCATTCTCCATAACGGGAAGGAAAAACCCTCTCTGGCATTTTAATTGTGGGCAAAGACCAAAGCACAGGTGGACTGTAGGACTCCTTCCTTGTCCTCATTCCCTTGGGATCCAGGATTCCCTGCTCAGCACAGTCTTTGCCTTCTTCAGTGCTCTTGTCCTGAACACATGATGTTCTGCTCTGGTGCTTTGCTGGAGAGCAGAACACACCAGTAGTTGAGGGAAATGCAACCTCTTGCATCAACATGTGTACTGTTAGATTTGGGGAACTAATGTGGCACCAGCATCTCATCTCTCACTAGGCCAGACTGTAGCTCTCCTTACTGGGCTACCTTCCCATGTACCTACATGCTTCACAAGAAAGGACCAAGTCTTGGATAAGAAGATGAGGTGCTTTTCAAGTCCTGTATCCAAGTAGTCCACAGGAAAATGTGTTGCTAACAATTAGTTCTTACAGAGACTGATGGTTTTACTCTGCCTTGCTCAAATGTATTTCTCTGTTTTTGAGATATGGGCATAAATATTAATAGAAGTGCGAGAGTACTGGCTCAGGCAATTGGAGCAGGAATGGACTCTAGATTAAGAATCTGATTTTCTCTCTTAGCTTTGTCTGAGAATATAGATAATCCTTACAGTCTGTGATAGGGAACAATAAATGAAGATCCTTGTTAGCAAGGAGTCAAAGTGGCTTCCAGAAGCAAGGACTTTGGTGCTAGCTTCATTCTGCATAAATTTTCACTGGAAGTATTTGCAAATGCTAGTGAATTATATGAAGAGAGACTGGCTTCAGACATAACAAAGGCCCAAAACCCTTCTAACCTTTTTAAAGAAGAAACAATTTCATACTGTAGTCTGAAGTTAACTGCTAGCTGGACACTTAGCTGATCCCAGCACTGGAGTTCAATTTGAGTGGATGTAGGGCACATTCAGGAAACTCACTGTGTGTGCAGGTTGGCAGAGCCAACTTGTGTTCAGGTTCTGAGTAACAAGAAGCTAACACTGTCCCTCCAGCTGCCTTGCTGACAGTGAGGCATGTTGGTGGCGTTACCCCATAGTGGATAACAATATCAATGGTATTTAAGCGTAATAGCAAAATAAATGTTTTTTAAGATGTTACTCGGAGGAGGAAATGGAGGAGTTTTGTTTTACTGAGGAATTGCGATGCTGGTTTGAAATATGAGTTGCATTTGAGACACCCTTGTTTGTTCAAGTCTTGATCACTGTCTCTTCATGCAGCTACTGTCATACTTATCCACATTTATAGCTTCAATAAAAAGGCCTTCTTCTGAGAAGGTAAGTCCTGACTTGGATTAATGAAGTAAGAAATAGTTAATGAAACACCCTCAGACTGAATTTGAAAAGCTTCTGAATAGACAAGAAAGTGTTGCCAGGGAAACAAGTTCTAATTTCAAGTTCCCACAGGATAAGAAGTACAAGTGAAGAGAAAATTTAAATACTAATTTATATCCCTTATAATTGCTTTTTGCTCTGTGCTAACAGACTGTTGACTAATGACTTTCCTTTTAACAATGTTTAAGGGTCTTGCTATGGGGTCCAGCTGCTGTGGAGCATCACAAGACTTGCAAGAGTCTAGGGAAGTCACTATGGCAGCAGCCAAGCATGGAGGAGATTCTGTGTCTGCTAGATCGGGAAAAGATGATGAAGACTGTTCTGTCTTTCCCTCAGCATCGCCATCTTCTGTCATCTGAGGTGCTTTGTTTCAGACTGTTGATTTATTCTCCTTCTGTTGTGTAAAAACTGCCTTTCACTTTGGTCATTTATTTTTTGTATTACTGTAATATATTGTACTTTGTTTACGTTGTGAGAAAAATGAAAAAAAAATTATTTATTTTTCAAATGAGTTGCAGTATACAGACCACAACTTTGCAGATATGACTGTACAGCATCATCAAGATTGCTCTGTGTAACTGAGACCAGAATTTGACTTTTATATTGTTGCTAAACTTGACTCTCCAGAGATTGACTGGCAATGGGATCTTTAATTTAGTCTTTCATGCAGTTTGCAAATATGTTGTCTATATCAGTTCATACTGATCAGGAGAAACAGTTTTGCAATCCTGATGATAAAGGCCAAATTTAGCCTCAAGCATGTCTTGCTCTAAGATTTTGTTAAGATTTAGTGTCAGCTGCTATATAATGGAATGAGGTGGTTGGGGCAGTTTGAAACAGGCCTGCAAATCATTGTTGATCCTTACAAAGTCCTTTTTTGGATTTGGCTTCAGGAGGAGCAAGAGTCATTGTACAGAGATGAAAGTGTCAAGAGTCTTGATGACTTCTATGATCCCTGTTTTCTACTGCAACTTTTCAGTGAATTGACAAGACCAGGTAAAGTGAATGCTCCTCTTTCACATTTTGTGTCATTTTACTCTGTTGTGGGAGGTGCAGTGGCTCCAACTGTAGCTGTTATGCTCAGTCAAAGAATTAATACTTCAAAGAAATGATCCTGGCTTTGGAGAGAAATACATACCTCATTTAACCACCTACTGCACTGCATTTTAATTTTCAGAGTGACTTAGAAATATGTAGGCTTACCTAGCATTAAAGTCATTTTTTTTAAAGCACTTTTGCAAATAGTGCGATGTTTCTAGTGAGACTGGGATACTTGGAGCAATGTAGTGGTAGAGGGGCATACCTACCAATCTGCTCCTTTCTGGAAGGCTAGATGTTCTCACATAGCTCTTTTAAATGTAGTGGGTTAACCCTGTGTAGATGAGCTGTTGTGCTTAAGATGAGGAGAAACTCGTAAACTAGAACTGTAAATGACTTGGAAGTGACAGAAAGTAGGCAAATATTGATATTCTTTTGATCTATTGAAAATTGTTCTATATAGCACAAAAAAAACCCAGCACAAAACAATTATAAAATAGCAAAGGAGTGATTAGAACAGAATATTCCCCACTCTAGGGTTGTATTTTCTCTGATAAAGATGTAGAGAGCTGTATCCTGCATCAGCCATGGTGTCACATCAACATGATGAGCAAAACGGTCACTGGAGAGGTGGTACCTACTACTGGTACATAGGAGTTACACTAGCAGTTGCTAGGACTGCTGTGGTCTGGTGCTGCTTTGTGCCCAGGCGGCTGAGTTTTGGGAGCAGTAATCAGCTCCTGCCATGTTCTCAACAGGAGTTGGTCAGAGATATGGCAGAGTGTTGAACATGCCCTGCAGTGTTCAGGGAAGTCTCTGGGCATAAAATGGAAGCCACCATTACCAGGAAGGGTGAGGTTGTTTATTGATGAGTAAATTTCTGGGGGGCAGTTGGTTTCTGTGACAGACCCTGTCACTGAACTAACCAAGCATCTGACCTGTTACAGGCTGTAGGTTAGCTCTTGCCACACACATAAGTAAACTTGTCTTGAGAGAAGGGAGCAAAAGGACTGATAATGCCCAGAAATTTGGGCGAGTAAGGTCAAAAAAGAGCAAAGCAATGGTGAACCTGCATATGTAGCAGGCTGTCACCACCAGTCATGCTGCTGAGCCTTGGAATCATTAGGAATGTACATTCTGCAAGTCAGACTAGCTTGCCAGCAACTCACTTACTAAGAATGTGGTGGTCCTATYTGGTTGAAGGAAAACATTGGCCAGCTCATTTTCTGTCAGAGATGCCTGTATCATAYAGCTGTGCTCAGACTCAGTGGAAGGTGATGAGATCTACACAATTCTGAAAACTACCTATCCAGCCTTTTCTTGTTTGACATGATCCCTTTTCACATTTCTGCTGAATTTCGCATGTATAGTCTCTTTAGATAGCACTTAACGATCAAACTGAGGCATGTATCATGAGGAATTTTCTATCCAGTTCCCTCCAAATGTTGATCATGGTTAACCACTGTGTTGTTACAGCTGGGTTTTACTTTCAATAACAATAACATCACAAGCAATTGGCAGACTAGTAACTGCCTTTCAGTGAAATCACCCTTTCAGTCCTCCTTTGTTTACCTAACCTGTTATAGTACAGTACTTGTTTTGTGTGTTCTTAGCCTATTTTTAGTTGTAGTTGCAAGCTGTTCTGTGTAATTTTGACAGCAAGCAAAAGAACTGCTAAAAAATAAAAAATAACAGTTTAAAAATAAACTTTTAGTTTACTGAGAAAGGTACCAGAACTGTTTGCTGTCTTGCAGTAGGGCTGATTTTAGATGATCCAGTTATGCTGGGTCTTTGGGACTGTTATTGATGAAGAACATGGACAGACAGTGACATTTGAGCCTTGATTTAGTAGTAGGAAAAAGCACAATTGTCATGTGCCTGCCATCAGCCACCATCTGGAGGTTACTACCTCATCTGRCAATGGGGATTAGGTAACAGTTGGTCAGATTTGGCAGTTGTGTAGTCAGTCAGTCAGCAAGGTATGCRCTGGGCTTGGCTGCTTGTGTACTGGCAGGGCTGAGGGAGCTCCTGCACACTGTGGTTGCTGAGCTGGGGAGGCGCTGGCTATCCCAGCACAGGCCAAGTCACAAGCTGGGGAGGGCTGAAGTAGGTCCCTAAACTGTTCCAAAGTGTTCCACAGGAGTCTGTATCCTAAGGTGGGCATTTTCAAAGGGCCTAGGTGATTTATCGGTACAAATCCCATGGTACTCCTGGACCATGTCAGCTGCTTTTGGAACTCCCAATTCTTCTATTCTTTATTTGCTCTTTATACTGGTTGTACAGTGTCCTGTGCACAGATGTTACATAACTGCTGAATTTATAAACATAGACTTATTACACAGTCTTCATGCTCACTGAGTAAGAAGTCTGGTGTTGGGCAGATAGCAAGTTTTGTCTAACTTTAGCTCTGATAAGCATCTTGTGGAAAGCTTTTCCATCATAGTTCTTAAGATTCTTTAAACAAACCATATGCCAAACATAAAATTAACTTTTTTGTTGTTTTTTTAATAATATCTTGCTATTTTATGTTAGTTGCTGAACACATTCTCCAAGGTCAGCTGGATGGAAAATATTTCCATTACTTGTTTTCAGTGAAAGTTTTCCAAATAAATCTTTCTGTGACCAGCATGAACTTTACTGCTGAAGTGAGGGCACAGAATTTYGTTATGTGATACCAGCCCAGAAAATTATCCACTTTTTCTCTCCAGTTGATGTACAGTAGTAGTCATTCCTAAGAGCTCCATTCTGAAGAAGAGCTGTGTGGTTGTTTGCTGTGAAAGGACATACAATAATGATTTGGTCATATACTGAAGAGGGATTATTGTACAGGTCAGGGCTCTCTGCCAGCTGTGCTTGAAGGGCAGAGAATCCTCTGCAAGCAGACAAACTTCAGATCGTCTTTGTGTATTCACATGGATTTGAATCTGTTCAACATATTCCTTTTCCTGTGTGTAACTTGCACCCTTGCAACTTGCCTAAGGAGAGGGAAGTTCAGAGTTGCTTTACCACAGGTGAAAGATAGAAGAAGACACATATTAGGCATCTCTGTGCTCTATTTCTCTTTTTCCTGCCCTGGTTTTGTACACCTCTCTTGCTTTTGCTTTGGCACTTAGCCAGTGGCCTTCTCCAGTGCCTGGAAGTAGAGGGAGGTAGAGCCATATCTTACAAAATCTGGTGATGTGAGAGGTATCCCATGCTAACAGTTTGGAGGAATCTTTCTGCTCACTGGAAGAGTGACTGAGGTGTTTGAATAGCACTGTTAAACATGAAATGCTTTGGCGAGGAGCTTTGTAGGGAAGTGCATAGTAATGGCTAGAATTGAAATAGTTGTGTAAGTCTTTTCAGTGAGTGTTTTTTGTTGCAATTCTGATGCAACAGCCTGGGAGGCTGAGACCCTGCTATTTGCCTGTCCTATAACTAGCAGAGCTCAGTGTGAAACTGACAGGAGGCTGGAGTAGGAGTTCTAGCAGTTGAGGAAGAGGTGAAACAGCCCAGCTGTTGGTGCAAAAATAATCTGTGATTTCTTTTTCTTTTCTCTCTTTTTTTTTTTTTTTTTTTTTTTTGAGAGAGGTGTGTGTGATGATGAGATAGGAAATCAGTGGATCAAATATAGGCCCTCATCAGTAGGACTAGAACCTCTTCTTAAGTAGGAGCATTTGTTTTGACCTTTAGTTTGAGTTACAGGAAGACTTCTGAATATTGGAGCTAAACTTAAACTCACTACATTTGTACGCTAGTGGTAAAATACAACCAAGGTGCTTTCTTTACTGACAAATAGAATAGAAATAGTGTAGGAGAAATTTTGGAAGTTTTACATCGAGTCATTTCTAGCCATCAATGGATAGAAATGGCACAAGCTCTTCAAAACACAGAGTCTTTAAATGAGAAACCATCAATCATGATGACAAAATACTACAGAAAAGATATATTAGATTCAAAAGTGCATTTTCTGTTTAGTTGATTGCTGTTCATTGCTGGAGGAGGGATCTTATCAGTATATATAAAAGTATCTGAAGGGAGAATGTAAAGAGGATGTGGCCAGACTCTTTTCAACAATCCCAGCAATAGGACAAGAGGTAACAGGCACAAACTGAAACACAGGAAGTTCTGTCTGAACATGGGGAAAAACTTTATTGTGAGGGTGACAGAGCACTGGAGCAGATTGCCCAGAGAGGTTGTGGAGTCTCCATCCTTGGAGATACTCAAGAGCCATCTGGACAGGGTCCTGGGCAACGTGACTCTGCTTGAGTAGGGAGGTTGGACTAAATGACCTCCAGAGGTCCCTTCCAACCTTACCCATTCTGTGATTTTGTTTGCTCCTGAAGGGTGTAGGGGCACAGCTTTGTACTTCAGTTAGCATATGTCTTTCTTACAGAATTGCTCATGCTTGCATGATAATGATTGGTTATTTTATCCTAGTTAATGTCTTATTTAAGCATTATTCTCTTTTCCACTCTATTACAGAAGCTGTTTAGTGCAAATAGGCTTTCATTGGCTCTGTTGTTCTTTCTTTCTGTAGACTATTTCAGACATAGACTATCAAATGTACAAAATATTTTGAGGAGGAGAATTCTCACTCTTTTTCCTCCTTGTGCTTAACATTCCTTGAACAGTGAGATACATGATGTCTTTACAGAACCTTGCACGTCTACCGGGCAGAATCATATCTCTCTCAGATAATTGAAAATTACTGGCTTAATTTCAGCTCAGATAAAGAATTATTGTTCAGTGATTTGCTGGATGTCTTTGTTAGCAGAACATTTTGTTCTGCATATGCTTTGTTAGCATATGCATTTGCAGTGAAGTAATAATTTATAGAATTAGATGTAAAAATTGATGTTTATGAATAGAAGTTTTGTTAAGGATTATATTGCCAAGCATGTTCTATGACTTGTGAACTTTATGTACTGTATGTTTTCTCTCTCTCTCTCTTTCTCTTTTTCCTCCCCCCCCCACCTTTCTTTTCCCACACAGAGTGTGTAGTGGCATGTCACAAGTTTGTAGAAGTCAATGCTCTGGGTCTAACAGTAGCTGCACTTAGCAGCTATGATTCCAATATGAGAGCAGCAGCATATTTTGTCCTGGGTTCCTTTCGTTCTCATCTAGAAGGAGCACGCTTTCGAGAACAAAAACAGGTAAGGTTGAGATAGGTTGATAGCTTATCTATAGTAGGTAAAGTAGGTATAGTATTTGGTCAGAATTTTTAGGCCATGGACTTTTATGGGAAAGTCAGTGCCTTACTCATCTGTCCACCTGTACATTGTGAGAGAGCCAATCAGGGCCTCATTCAATGTCCATGATCTTACAGGCACTGACAAAACTGCAACTGTGCCATGTGCACATTGCCTCTGCTTTAAACAAATGCCAATTTTAACAAACCAATATGCATGAGATTGCTAAACTAATATGTTGATTTTTTTTAATGAAGCTTTTTATCCTCTATACTATTGTTTCTTTTTCCTTTGTGTTGTTCCAGTTGTAATCAATGGGCAGAAAAAAAGAAGAAAATGGGTGAAATGTGAAATGTTTAGCAACTTGATTCATGGGAATAGAGTTCCTATCAATTCCTACAATTCTGATGGGATTAGCATTTGATTTATGACCTATGAAATAGGTCATAAAAGTTTATTTCTGTATTCATACTCTCCTGTTGTATGTTTGTGAGCTATGGTGCAAGCACTTTTCTTACCTGGGTTCTTGTGCTGCAGTTGCTGTATCTCATGGATGCTGTGCAAAATGGAATCAGGCAGCAGAACCTCAGATTTACCTTCTCCTTAACCCTCTACATTGCTCGTGTAGCACAGCAGATGCTCAAGCCAGGTACTGTAACCTAATGTGCATATTGAACTCCTGGGGTGTTTAACAGGAGAGAGTAGCTGTGCGTGGAGCGAGGTCCTTGAGTGATAACTGGGGGATGCAGTAGCCATGAGTGTGGTAGCAGTCATGAAGTATACTTTTCCATGTTTCAAGGAAAAACTTTGAATGCTTGTGTATAGTGCCTTACTGGGAAGTAGGAAGTGTCATGCTTTGTGTACAAAACAGTGTACACATCACAGATGAAGCCTCTACCTCCTAGTAATTTTGGAGTACAGCTGAGTACAGGACTAGTTGAGTGAAACTGAGAGTCCCGTTAGGCAGATAAAAGTAGGTTGGCCTGAGTCATTTTTTGTCATTTTTAGACACTGAATCGATGTAGATCACTGTTGAAAAGGAGAATCATAGAATCAGGGAAGAATTCAGGTTGGACGGGACCTTGTGAGGTCTGTAGGTAGACCCCTTGACTTAAGCAGGGTCAGCTGTGAGAACAGACCAGGTTGCTCAGAGTTTTATCCAGACTGATCTTTGAAAACCTCCAACGATGGGGACAGTACCGTACCTCTGGGCAACCGGTTTTGTTGCCTATCTGTCCTCATGGGGAAGAATTTTTTCCTTGTGCCTGGTCTGAACCTCTCTTGTTTCAGCTTAGGCCTACTGTGCCTCTCATCCTTCCATAACATTTTATATGGCATATAAAAGCTGTCTGGGAGGTTTGTGTGAGTTCTGGCCTTTAAACACATTCGTCTAAGAAGCATTGGTGTAGCATGTGGTGCTACCTCTCCCATTTGTTCAGTAACGCTTTCCTCAGATTGTTTATCTATTTCATGAGTTACTGCTGCTGCCTCAGGGATGTGAGGTGTTTATGAACGTGCATAGGACTGGATTGAACATGTCTCTGGTCAGATACATGGTTTGCTCTTGGAAAGATGCCTGACCAGACTTAAGCAGCTCTGAGAAAATGCCTCTGAATTTGAATTTCTCCTTGAAATCCCCTGGCCTAGCTCAAATTTGTTTCTTTGCAGCAGATTTCTGTTTTTGAATGAAGTAAGATACTTTCAGTTTTCTGAAACCTGAGCTCCACTGAATGTTCATCTTGTCATCTGCTTTGGGTGTTCCCTGAATGAGCTCTTCATTTTCGCAAGGAGAAGGATGGCCAACAATATAGTCGACCTTATAGCACAAAGCCTTCTCTATAAATGCACTGTTCTGACAGCTAGCTGAAACATTGGAAAATGCAGGTTCCTTTTTTCTTTTTTCATGGTTGTGTTTCGTCCCCCTCAACAGTAACCACTGTTTCTTTTCACCACAGAGGAGCACATGTACACAAAGATAAACAGATTCCTTTTGTCACATCAGTATTTGGACCTGAGGAAAGTACCAGGGTTTTTCCAGCTTTTCTACAGCTTTGATTTGGAGGTAATGTACAAATCACATCATAAGTATTTAGTGATTTTTCAGAAAATAATAGAAGAAAGCCATAAAAATTCAATAAAGTCTTATGCTCTCATGGGTAATTAATCAGATATCTTTGTTTTTTTTATCTTATATGAATTTGAAGTATTATCTTTTTGAGGGGGGGAGTTTTAACAGCAGCACACCATGAGGTGTGCTGCATGTACAGTATAAACACAACAGTGTTCTGTCCCAGCTAGCTTACTTTCATATATGAGTTTAGAATATTAAAGTTGAGTTCAACTGAAGTATTTTAGAAATAGCGAGCTGTTAAGTTCCAYGATCAGAGCATATTTAGACTATAGAGTAACTGATCCTGATGTATTTTGTTACTGATTAAATTTGATAGGGATAAAAGTTGAGAAGTCTGGGAGAAGCTGCTGAATGCTATGCTGGTACCCCCAGGAAATCAGTGTATTGTACTTATGCTTATGACATTGGTATTTTTCTTTTGGCTTCTAGCACAAAACAGAACGTGAATGGGTTCTTAGGCTCCTTGGGGAAGGACTGCGTGATAAATACTGCTATCAACTTTATGACTACCAAAGGATTTTTCATGTTATTCTTTCCTTTTTTAACAGTCCTCTGTGTGACGAGGGCTCTCAGGTAGGTATTTAAGCAGACAAAAAGTGCTGTGATTTGGGGATCTTAAATACATAAAAAGCAGAAAGGAGCGGTTGACTCTTCGCTTTCCCTCTTGAAAATCTGTTCTTTGTTGATTATGTATGAGGGGATGGGGAAAATATCTATTATATCAAGTCAGTGAGTCATATTCTTTCCACTGAAATGGGGACAGATCTCTGCCATCATGAAGCTTCACTCGTGTTCATCAGCTGATAGTCTGGCTCTACAACCTTATTTCCACTGCTTCATGGAAGATATTGCAGAAATCAGTTTTGCACATGCGGTCAGASCCTTTGCTTTTTTTAGGTCTGTTTATTGCCTATCCAGCATGTTACATGTACAGTGCTTATTAGGAAGAACAGCTCACTAGCCAGAAGCCTTCATGTTCACAAGCTTTCACCTAGGGAAATCTAAAAAATCTTGAGTCAAAATCTTGGCTAAAAACAGAAAATTGTGTTGCTACATAAAGACTTGGTCTTTTTAATAGTGTTTGGATGTGTGTAAAGCCTTGAAAAGATGTCTTTTGTTCCCTGGAGTTGCTAAGAACATAAATATTTAGTAACATGTTTTACCTTTTATTTACCTTTTATTATTAGATTCTGGATACAGTCAGATTGCTAATTATATCTTTCGGAAAGATTGATAGTAATTAGATCCTGACTATACTATAAATCTGTAAAAGAATGAATTGTATTTTCTATTTCAGAATCACATTCTAGAGATATTGCAAAATGCTGCCCATATCACTAAAGCTGCCTATGAACTGATACAAGACCACAGTCTCCTAACCTGGATACTGCATATTTTGGAGAAAAGGTAAAAAGGGAAATATTGGTGAAATGGGAACAACACTACTCTCTGCACATGGGAAATAATTATGCAATGGACTATGAAAACAAGGGGACAGATATGGAGATGTTGTATCAGCAGTTGTGATAGTTGGCACCTATCTGCTGTACTGGCAGAACTTGCCCAACTCTAAAACATTCCCTAATGTTTCTAAAAACAAAATCAAGGTGCTTTCAGGTTCTAGTAGGAGAGGGTGATAGTGGTGGGGGAGGTTCATGATTTTGATAACACTTTCTTGAAAAACTTAGAAAACAAAGTAACACCTTATTTTATTTTGTGTACTTTTTGTTTTTATTACCCACAATCCACATCTTGTCATAGGACCTCTTACAAAGAACTTGTCATGATAATAAATTTGAGCTGGCTGTAATGTTCCCCTTTACACTCCTTCCTCCTCCTCTTGCTTTCCCTCAACATATGTATGTCCATGCACATACAGATGCCTTTTGCATAGATATTCCTGACAGATTCAGGCAAGGTGTCAGGATTCTGCACTGTGATCAGTCTGAACAGGTTCCCAGTGAGCACCCACAATAGGAATGGCAGAGTGTGCACAGTTCCCGAGAGCTGAGAGTAGAGACAGCTAATGCTCGTATGTGTGCCTCTCTCTGCATGCATCTGGAGATGAAAAAGCCTAGATTTGGCCTTGATACCTAATACTTATTTTGTGATCAGACTTCCGAGGAGATTTTTTCTTGCATCCTCTGTGCAAAATTATGATTAATTTTTCTTTTTATTAGAATAATGAAGTAAATATGGCTCCTGATACTATACTGTAAGCACTGCTGTTGTTAAGTAAAGTCTTAGCAACATCAGAAATTCTAAACTGTAAAGGGAGCTAGCTATCTTGAACAGTAACTGCTTTAAGGAAATAGTGATGGTATTTGCAATTGAATGGATTCCTTTGGAAAGCTATTCCCATGTAATGAAAGAAGGGAGTCAGAATTCAACTAGTCTCATGTGGGAGCTGTGATGCAATACTGTGTTTCCCCACCTGCAGAGTGGTAGCTGGGCAGGAGGTGCTGGTTGTCCCATGTCTGGGCAAGGGCAGTAACCTGGGGCTTCGAAGAGGTGCACTCCTGTGCCCTGGTGGGGAGTGGGACGAGGAGRGGAGTCTGACTGTAAGGCATCTGCTCGCATTCACAGCTCCAACCATGCACTAGATTATGCCCCGCTATAGGAGATGGATGGATTCATGACTAGGACCTGCCTTTTATATGGATACGTGTTGCTTTGTTTTGTTTTGCAGATTTCTGGAAAATAAGATGTTAAATAAAATCATTTCCTTAGTCCAAGCTCTGTGGGTAACAAATTTAGGAGGCAAGAGAGAAAGCAAGAAAGACCCCCAGGAAAACAGGAAGTTTCTTCCTATTCAGCTTATAAATGAATTTCTGTATGTTTTGATCATATTAGTCAAACACATTCGGTAAGTCTTTTTTAATTAGTTTGCAAGTCATCCTCTGACTTGTTTGAATCTTACTAAGGGCAGAAGAATGTCTCCATCTCTGGTAGTTTAATGCTTTTTGCTTTTTTTCTTTTGTTTTTTTTTCCTCCCTTCAGTATGAGCGTTGACTGGTGAATCTTGATGAGGGTGTTTTGAAATAACAGGACAGTTGATAGTGTCAAGTTCCACATCTTTAATTATTGGCCATTTTTAAACTACTGTAATATATATTACTCTTTGTCCTGCTAGATTAGAGCCTGTGGTCAGCAATGCWATTTGCTGCAAGGATTTCCTAAGTTCCTCAAGCTTTAGACCCTTCATATGTCAGAAAAATACCTACAAATTGTACAAGGAGTATTCGTGTAAAGTTCTATATGAAAGTGTTAAATAAGGAGTCAGTCTCTTCTTATGTTACATAATATGGTAACGGAACAAAGGGTAACCAGTTCTGCTTGGGTTCCTAATGGTATAGGCAGCGCTTCATGCAGACAAGGATTGTCACAGCCTGAGTAAGCTACATTTATTTTTTTCCTCCTCAAAATTTTGTCAGTTCGTGCAAAATGAAGAAGAGTGGCTAAAGCTTCAGACCTCTGACCCCTTTCTTCTGTGTCATCTGCCCTTGGCCTTTACAGGCAGGAGGCAAAGGCTAGATTACATTGTTTGCTCTCCTAAACACTAATGGAGTGAAGCACTGCAGATTCAATGGTAATGAAAGTAATTCAGTGGCACCCTGAGAAACAAGTCTCTATGTTTAGAGGACTGTAAGGAAAAAAACTTTTACTGCATGCCGATTAATAAAATAAGTACAAAAACACATTAGTTAATGTCAAAAATTATTTTTCTTATTTTAATAGGACTAATTTAGATCTGGCCAAACTGACTCAGTTTTTCAGTACACTGAATTCTGTGCTGGGATATCGTGCTGTAGTTGTTGAGGCCTTCAAAGAAATGAACCGATTCACTGTGAATGACAGTGTTCTCTCAAACAAAGAGATCCTGCTGCTGTTGCATAAGTGGAGCGTCATTGAAAAAGACCTGCAGATTCAAGATGATTTGCAGAGTCTTGCTCAAAAATACCGAATCAAAGAATTGCTTAGTAAGTACTAAAAATATTTGCTTAAGAGAAGTAATATTGTTGAAACTGTGATAGGCTGACCATAAAAGTGAGGTAAAACATTTTAGAAAAAAGTGTTAGTATCTTTTGTCAGACAGTTTGATATAGCTTCAGGGAGCAGGAATGGATGGAAAGCACTTTTTCAGGTTTTTATTGCAGTGATTTTTATCTTTACACAATTATGGAAGCTTTGGAGAAATACAATCTTAAAAAGAGAAAAAGCTTTAAAATAAAACAGTTACAGATCTAGCAATAGGTTTTAAAAATTGTATTCTCAAAAAAAAAAAAAAAAACTTTAAAAATGGTATTTGGAGGCTTTGTGCTCAAAGCCTGGAACCATTCTGAGTGTGAATGGGGATCTGAAAATGAAACTTCAGTAAAAATTGGCAGTAAAACAAGCAAAAATGAAAGAGTTGATTTTTTTCATTCTTGTCAATGTTGGAAGAAAGAGCAAAAAAAAAACCCCATTTAGACTTGTATGACTTCTGTCTTATTGAGTAATCTCTGTGAATAAAATGTATAAGGAAATTTGTATTAGGAGGTGTTAAACAGTGTTGCTTTCCTGCAAGTCTAACAGCTGCTGTTGGTGTACATTATAGTCTTCAACAGATTTCTTTTGCTGTTCTGAAGGAGTTAAACTAATTATTAAAGGATCATTGCATTTAAGAGGTATACTATAAAAGCTCTAACATTTTTCTAAATTTCTCTTAATGTGTTTCTGAAGATTTTTAGAGAGTTACTGTAGCTACATCAATAATCTACTGCATCAGTAGTTTTTTTTTTTTTTTTTTTTTTTTTTTAAGCTGTTATTCCAGTCCTTAGCAGCTTATAAAGCAGCTACAAAAACTGGTCATATCTGAAATTTTATTTTTAAAGTTACCTTTGAAGAGTTGTCCTCCCTCTCTACTCCTGAGGGAAAAAACCCTGAAGTCTGATTCTTTCTTTTTCTTTTAAGTCACAGGAATGCAACATAATTGAAGCTTCTAATGATTTCCTCAGTGACTCTTCAAAAATAGATTGCTATAAGACACTCTGTTCGATATGGTAGCAGTAGAATAAAGTGCCAGTGCTTTGGGGGAGCTATGCTGCTTCCATGACACAAGCAACATCTAACTGCAGGCAGCTGTGCATTACCAAGTTGAGCTGACCTAGCGATTCACTTGCAGTGTGAAAAATTTTTATAGTCTTGATTAGCATCACCTTAGCAGACTAGGATGCAGCTGTGCTGAAGCTAAAGGAAAGCCAACTTTGCTGGCTTAGCTTGTGTCATTCAAAAGCAACGTAGCTATGCTGGTATCTCCTTCCGTAGGGAGGCAGGTGCTATGCCTCTGCCAGCCCAAACAGTAGCAGTCTGAAAATTTCTCACAACCTGTGTAGCCTTACTGATAAAACTGCATCTGTGGACCTGTAAAATACTGCCTTGGCTTTACTAAGTTTTGGGTCAGGGCCTTGGCATTATTGCTCACCTCAAGGTTATGAAGTGCAGTTCAGAAATGTGTTCCAGCCTGTGAATTACTAGGAGACTGTAGCTGATTCCCGTTCACTTTGAATTACACAGGCTTTATTTGGCTGGTAAATGAGGCCAGTACTTATCCTCTTACCAGCTAAAACAATGTGTGGTGCCATCTTTGCTGCATAATTTTATACAAAGAAAATGCTTTGAAGCAYCTGGTATTTTTGCTGTTGTTTTTTCTTATAGAGAATATTAAAGAAAAGAACAAACCTCAAGCCTCATTTCATACATATCATCACATTCGGAAAAAAAAAGAGATAGAAAGAGAAGATGACAGTGATGCAGACCTGAAAGCATCTGAGTTGGAGAAGTGCAGGGAGCATCTGAATTCCATATTTTCACACTGGGAGCCTGTTTTCCCAGCCCTGCCTACCAAACATTCAGAAACGTTTGTGGATCTTGAAGATGAAGCGGTTGGTCTTACCTGTGCATCCACTTACGTAGTAACTAAATGGCTCATAAAGTCCATGGTTGAGCATAGCCTCAACATGCAGAACGTTTTGTTAACTTTGCAGTGGTTTCAGAAATGCATTTTACCACACCCCCAGGCAGTCCAGGAGGTTCTTGGGGATGCCACGTTGAGAAACAACATTTTCAAGTTTTACACCCGGATCTGTGAGGCCAGCAATGGGACAGCTGAGCACTTGAAAGAGCTCTGTTTGTTTAGTTCAATCATGCTTCACCTGATGGATGCTCAGGGCTTGACTAACAACAGCTTTCATGAACTTGTGAAAACATTGTGCCTATCAGCAATGACCGAAGAGGACGAGAACAAGAAAGGTAACTGATCTTTTCTTTATCACTCTTGCAACAAGACAGAGGTGCTAATGATAGGTAGAAGATAGGTAGTTACATGTTTTAATTTCATCCAAACAGTCTGAGGTTTGCCTTTGTCTTTTGGTGATTATCAATTCAGAAAAAGAAAGCTGTATCTCTGGTGATAGAGCTGCGTGGGTTGTAGAGCAAAATATGGTTGCACCRTAAGAATTTCTGGTAGTAAAATAGTCATACTTCCTAAAGAAATTTTCCSATCTATGATTGAATAGGGCTCAATGAAATATATAAAAGGTAAAGAGAAAAGTAGTCTGTGACAAGTAAGTCTGTGTGGGTTCTAATCTGCACACTGTTCATTGTTATCATTTGATAGCAAAAGCCACTGGTCCGATTTCAAACCATTTTATTTAAAGTTGTTAGAAAGGTCTGTGAAGATAGAACTTTTCTTGTTGTYGTTAGTATTGGGTAGACCATTGGCTTTGTATGAGCAAAAAAATGCTCAGATTTTCCATCCAGGAAGAGAATTAGGAAACTAGTTTAATAAATGGTTCTGGAAGGGTGTCTGGTAAAATAGGTTATTTTTGTATAGCTATTTGGATATCTGTTCTGATTATTCTTCTCTAATTTTTATTCCATAGCTGTTTGTGTATTCCTGACTTCTGTTTACATTGGGGACATATGGCTTGGAGCACAGGAGCCAGATATGTTAATAACACATGTCAAATTGATCTACAGCAGCACAGATGATAAATTAAATGATGATGACACARAAACCCATAAACAAAGAGAAGAAACTATTATGTCTCTTTGCAAAACCCTTTACTTGGCTACATTGGGGCATTAATTCACTGGGCTGACATTTAATCTTTAATGTTATATGCTATGCCATYGTTGCTGTGAGCCATGAAATCCTCTTGAACTGTCCTCCAGACAGATCTAACTTGTTTTGTCATAAAGATCAATATTTTATTACTATGTGCAAACTCAGACGGAGAGACTTGTATTCATCATGTCTCAGTGGAACATTAAAGCCATAATTTCCCTTTTCTTGAGATGAGCAGTATGGGACACTGAATATTATTTATATTGGTTTTATTACAGACATTTTTAACTTTGATCAGTCTTTTTTGGTTCTTCATAGTGTATTGCCTCTGGACTCTATTTCAGTTCCATGTAGTTAAAATMCATCATATCCCCAGTGTAAGATGGAGAAAAAAAGACTGCAATATTTCACCACAATCTGGTATTAAGTACAAAGAACAAGTATTCCGGGATCTGGCCATGATCATTTACTATTTCTTGAAGAACTCTGTTTCTTTCATGGTACATGATAGCAAAACCAGTATGTACAGAAGACTGTGAACACAGGAATTATGATGGTCTGTGGTTCTTCTTGTTTTTAAATTAAAATGCTTTTGAAAGCATCTGTATCAGGGCTGTAGTGGTTTTATTCTGTTTTTTTTTTTTTTTTTTTTTTTTTNTTTTTTAATTAAAAATCAGAAAAGACCATCATCAGTGCTGAAACATACCTGCAGTAAAAACCTATGTTCTCCTCACTCTGAAAGGAGGAGAGGTAGAATAAAACGCAAATGACTTGCTGCTGATTGATTATACATGTTTTTTGTAGGAAGTTCTCTGTGAACTCTGACAAATATTTCTTGAACACTTCCTTAAGGGCAGTTTAACACACCATTCCAAATATGCAAACATGCAGAGCCTGAACTTGAGTGTTTGAAATGTAAAATAGGATTTATTAAACTGACTCATGAATATGTATTATGCCTAGGTACTTTGTGCAAATTCTGTATTGGGGAAAAAATCAAAATGCACACTCTTTGTGATACTTTTGTATTTTTTTAATAAAAGAATGTGAGATGCAAATAAGAAATGTTTCTACATGTAAATATTCTTGTCCTCAATCTAAAGACTTGATTTAAAAATCAAAAAAAAAAAAATCTTAAAAAATCTGCAAGCCCATTAGAGGCTGAATTGTTGTATAGTGTTGGTATAAAATCCCTGGAGTGTGATGTATCAAAAAATTTTCTTTGCAGTGAAAAGATGTAATTTACTTCATTTTTAAAAAAAAGAAAGAAAAAAGAAAAAAAATGAGGCCCAAGAGAGAGAAGGTAATGGCCAGAGATAGAACAAAATGGAAAGCTGTCTTGTTGCCTGACTTGACAGGAAAAGAAAATACTCATGGCACATATGGAAAGAATTGTTCAGCTATCTTGAGGGGACTGGTCACATCTGATGGTGGTTTATAGTATGATTTGGTTGAAAGAATAGAAGAAATGTGGAAAATAAATTGAAATGTTTCAAACAATGGGGAGATTTCAAAGCAGAGGTACTAAATCCCCTTTCAACTACTTAATAAGTTAACAACAACCAAAAGAAAAATACTACAACCCAGCTATTGGAGGCTGTACAGGAAGTTGCAAGCCCAGAACGTTTTTAGGGATGTGCCTTGTAATACCCTTTCACATGCCCTTTGGCTATGTGAATTTAAAAAAACAAATACTTTTGTAGCTGGTACCTGCAGGAGCAGAAATCATTTGTTGAAGCTTGACGAGATGGAAAAGCGATTCATGAGTGAGATCCATGTCTGGAAATAAGGGCATTAGATACAAGCAGGCTTGCTGAATTACATGTGCTCAAACGGGTTTTTGCACGTTTGCACGTTTGCACGTTCCTTTTGTGGATGGAAATAGTGATTTTTTGAATGCAATTTGTCACTGCTAAAAATGAGGAAGATAACTGCCACGTTTATAACATGCTTTAGCTAACGTGATGCAAGATGCTAGGGAGCRGAAAGGCCCTATGAGGTGACTGTGGCTGCAGATAGGGCTAGTTGTGGGTGTTGGTCAGTTCTCCTTGCAACAGCGTGTGGAAGCCCTGACTAATTGCATGTGGATCCCCCTAACCATTGTGCATACTTAAATGATGGTTTTCCAATGGCCTTAAATATTGCAAAAAGCCAAGTAGTGAATATTTTCTCCCTGGCTTTTAATGTTTTATTAGTATTTCTATCATCACCATTATCAAAGTATTCAGGGTAGGAGAGGATTGTTCATACAGTTTTTTCCCCCCTTTTTATGGTGGTTTTGGACACAGAGAAAAAAATAATCCAAATAAGCTGACGTTACTAGCCTGTCATATCAGTTCATGCATGCTTATCAGTAGAGAGAATGTAGCTCTGCCTGTGGGAACTTTAAGATTTAATCTCATTGCTTCTGTGAGCTTCAAGATATTCAATTAAAAGATTATGATGAAGTATTTCTGGAAATAATGGTCAAATATCTTCAAAAACCATACATGATTTGTGTATGTGAATTACTGCCAGTGTATTATCAGTGCATTTTAATAATTTAGATGAAGAGCYGTTACTTTAAGAAATTAGGCTTGAATACTTATGACAAATTGTAGAGGGGATTCAGAGATGCAAAACATGCCCCATATATGGACTTATGTTTTGAAACAAGTAGTTTCTCTAATTTAATACAAGTTACTCAGTCTGATGCTATTCTGATGATGAGAACYACATGGCTAAAACTCCAGAGCGCTCTGCAGTAGGCCCAGCAGCCTGCCCTCATTTGGGGGACAGACCTTTTGAAAATCTTCTCAAAATTCTCAAGACACCATTGAAGTCGATAGCCGAAAGTATGTATACGTTCCTGTTGTACACGGTGCGTGGAACGTACYTGCAGTTTTGAGCTGGGGGTTGGGGCTTCTCTGTGTTTGCAGTGGCTCTTGGGGAGACTTGGCCCCATGGGGGGCTGCTTGTGCTCAGCTGAGGGTACGTCTGACGTGTGAGCAGAAAAGGACTTTACTTAGCAGAGCAATGAAGGAGAAGGAGGTGGTGTTTGTGGGAGAAGCTTTATGGCCAACATCGCTGTGGAAGTCAGCTTTGCCTTTCAACCAGCTGCATGTGCTGAGTTGGGTCACACTTGGCAACTGTCGGATGTAGCAGTTCAGCAGACCATGAATCCCACCAACTCGAAGGAGAAGGAGCAGCATATGTTAACAGAGGAGTCTGGGGGGGAGCGCAAATAAAAACTCACTGGGAAGAGTGCTGGAAATGCCTTGAAGTTGGTATATATGGAAATGTCAAGAAAGAAAGCGCATTTTTCTCCCCACGTTCCCCTCCTCCTGAGTTAGATATTATAAGACAGTTTGTATTTTGCATATTATTTATTACTGTTTATATACTTAATGCTGTATGCCCTCCATAGTTGATCTGTTTTGCCTGCAAGTTATTTTCTCTCTTTTGTCTTTRAACAATAGTAATAATRTATATATATATATWTTATTTCTAAGCTGTTGTAAACAGTTCCAGATAATTTTAAAGGAAATAAATAAAAAGTATTTTCAGTGGCTACGCACTTCAAGTCATGTTCCAATGCAACTAATAAGAGAACACTAGTGGTTATGAATGGGGAGTATTAATGTGTTTCAGAAATCTCCTTTGAATCCACTTGTAGAAAAAGGGGGTTTTGAAACAAGGTGAGTCTGCCATTAGCCAGCGAGGAGGAGGCTGGAGCAGGCCGTGCAGGGAGGCTGTGCAGTCTCAGTGCTGGAGAGGCTTCTTAGATCAAGGTAGAGTAGTGCCACAGGAATAACCGAAGTGCAGCCGGTGTGACCTTGAGAAGGTGAACGGGCCGAGATGTTGAGGTCTCCTTCGGGCTCTCCTCAGGACTCCGTGTRTTCCACTGGGGTTAGGGGGAGATGCAACTTGCAGTAGGACAAGGGGTGCCAATGAGGGAAGAATTGTCACCCCTTCGAAAGCGTTGGAGTTTCGTTGTTAAGCAGAACGCAGCCAAGATTTTGCCTTGAATGTTGRTTCATGTTTTTTTGTGGGCGCCACCTCAGCTTTAGCAAAGGGTAAGCATATCTGAGGGAAGGGGAAGGCTGGTGTGGCCATCTGAGCTGACTGATGGGAAATCCAGGCTCTTTGATATTTCTCTGTGTTGCCTCTTCTGTTCCTGCAGTCTTCCCTCATTTTCTCCACCTGTCCGTAACTCAGTCTGACTCCATAGACTTTAAGCCTTGATAGGTTTTCAGCCTAACACCAGTAGTAATCAATTTGCACACTCTGCAGTCCCAGCGTTGTGATTACTGAAGCTCTAACAGTTCCTCACCCTCTTGTGGACCTTCGTCTGCCTCTAGCAGGGTTTGGTGGTGCTCCACAGGTGAGGAGAGAGTGGAGGCCCCTGAGCGGGGAGGGAGTACAAATGGCACTTTCTGCACTGATGCAGGAGGCGGGGATAAACAGCTCCTCTCCATCCCACCCAAAAGCTTCTGTGAGACTGTTTCGGCCCCACTTGAAAGCAGGCAACTCGTGCAGAAATGCAACGTTGCTTTTGTGTTTTTGACAGCATCTTCCTTTGATATAAAAGATGATAAACATGCTTCTCTCTTTCTAATGGCTGGGTAACTGGCAGATACCATTTCAAGCGTATTCAATATTAACGAGTTTCTATTCCACCTACCATTTCAAAGTGATAGCTAAGGGTGATTGATTGTTACTAGCAAAACCTGTATTTCCTGGCATTGGGAAAAGCTAATGATTTTATTCATTGAGATAATTAGTGCTTCCATTAGCATTTAAAGGCTGTTCTAGCTAAACAAAGTTTTAATAAATTTTAAGTAAACCAAATATATTTTTGCAATAGGAAAATAAATAAAAAGCATATTCTATCCTTGAGGGAAGTGCTGAGCTTTAAGTTGGGGAAGAAAGACATAACTTTTCTAAAAGCAAAAGTTTATGGTTGATGTGCACTGACAGGTTTATTTTGCAGTAGTTGGAATATCGTGAAGATGTAGTTGACCTTGAGAGGGTGACCTGAGCACAGAGCTAGAAATAAATGACTCACATTATAGTGGCTTGCATGATGTAGAAACAGTATTGGTTATGCTGCTCATTAAATATGATCAACGTGGTATTGTTTTCTTTCCCAGTGAAGAAATCCAGTGAAAACTGTGATTCTGCAGAGATACCCCTGAGGATAACAGGACTCTCAAGTAAGCAAAGCAGAACCCTTTGCAGGACTTGGGGCGTAACTGATATTTGTATACTTTCTGCTGGAGGAAGTAAATCTGCTCTCAACCAATGGTTGTAAATGAGAACTGCTCAACTGGCAGCAGACGCTTTACACTGCGTAACTGAACGAGGAGTTTGAGTCTGAATCTTTGCTTAAACGAGAGGAGTTCTGCAGTCGTCATCACCACGAACTAAATTAGTCTTCTAATAATGCAGCTCCAGCAATGTTGCTCAAATACGGCTGTTAGGATTTCCTTTTATGTGTCCAGGATTTCTCTCTTTTGGCCTTCTTCTTCTTCTCTAAACTAATTCAGCTTTGTAGCATCAATATTTAATAGGTAGCCACAGTATTAGTCTTTTCTCTGTAGTCAGGAGGACGGTACTGCTGTTTTTATTTAATCTGAACCAATTTTAACTCAGGCTGAGATATTTCCATGAACGCCAGTTTCATCTGAAAGGGAGTTAGGTATTTCAGGAGCAATCAAATCTGAGTCGGGGCTACTCAGATCATCGCAGTGAGGCTGTTCACCGTTGGAGCTGCTCTCTTCTACCTGGTTCCTTGCAATCACCTGTCTGCAATGTGTGGAAGGAAAAATCCATACCATTATTGGGGACCTCTGTTTGGAAGACAGATTCCAGCAGTTTCATAAGCAGGTACATTATTAAAGTTTAAAAAAAYATAGAAGCTGGTTCTCCTAACAACAGAAGGTGTTGAATCCAGCATGAGAGGTACTTCTGGATGTCAGTCCTCATCATCAACCAAAAGAATCATGCTTTTACTTGGAAAAGGGGTATGACCAAGAGCAAAACTTTGAGCTATAGGCTGTATTTGGTGCCTCCTTCATCACCCCTCCTCCCCCCAAGTTGGGACCTTTAGTCCAGCCCTTAAGCACAGTTTTTCAGTTGGATTTTTAAAGAGGAAATTGTATGCTCTCCTTTGGCTTGCTGTATAATGAGGGTGAAGGGCACTTTCATGGATGCTCCTGGGAAAGAGAAGGGGAATAGAAGTGATGCATGTGTCTACAAGGGGCAAAGCTACCAAAACTTGGGGCAAGAACAAGAGAAATGCGTGATGTCTGGGATAGATTCTCTGACATAGATGTTGGGGAAAGGCAACACAAACCTCTAAGAAGGGGATGGAGATCTGAGCAGGGAAATGGGACAGACTAAAAAGGAGTAGGTAGGACTAGGTAGCAAGGAATTCTCAGTGTATAAATAATAATAAGAGTCTCACAGATGTRTGGTTTTGCTGGAGAAAACAAGTTAGTGGTGGGTAGACAGAGTGATGATATGAGTGCAGCAAAGCGCACMCTGCCTGCTCCTCCCAGAGCCGCTCTCCCAGCAGTTTCACAAACTTCATCTTTAAAAAGCAGACGAGTCCCAGCCTAGATGTGGTAGATTCCATTCAGTATGGCTAAACACAGGATAGTCACGACTGGTAACGTATATCCTTGGGATTTTGTAGGCAAAGAGGAAGATTACATTGACTGAGAAGAAAAATGTAACCAAAAAATTAGAGTGAAAATGGATTTTTTTTGAAAAGACTTAATAATGCTACGGAACCACAGATTCACTGACAAGAAAGAGGCATCTTTGTCTAAGCGCCATGTTTGATTCTGTGGCTAAACAAATGTAGCAACCTATGAAAAGTCTCAGTTTCAGGCCCACCACAGGATGGAGGCAGGTGGGTTTGGGATTTTCTTTGATATGATGCAGGCATATTCAAGAGATATTTCTTCTCTCTGTTAAACAAAAGCAAGGCAAAATACTCTTAAGAAAACAGGATATTTTTCCTTCCAGTCCATTCAGTAACTAAATAGCATCAGCTAGCAGTCAATATTTTAAAATCAGCAGGGCTGGAGAACATGCATCCCAGAGACCTGAAAACTGGCTGAGACCTCTGGCCGACTCCTGTTAATTTTTAACCATCCTCGGAATAGCAGGGGAACTCTACAAGACTGGAAGAGCACTAACGTGCCAGCATGCAAAGAGTCACCCTAAGCCAGTGAAACTGACCTCAGTCCCAGGACAAATCATGGGAAAAACTAAGATAAGATACAACTGACAAAAGTTTCAAAGGACAGAAAAAAAGAATTCCCGACAGTGAGTTTTAGAGAACAACAGGTGCAGTGAAACAAGTCTGATTTCATTCTTTTAGGGGATTACACTTTGGCTGATAAAGGTGGCTGAATATATGTAAGCTATTTAAATTGCAGTAAGCCATTTGACTTAATGCCATTCTCTTTTCTTTAAAAAGAGCCATATGCAAACCCCACTGAGCATGTGTTATGTGTTATAAAGAGTAACTGGGGAATGATCACTGACTGTGGACGTTTCTAGCAGAGCTGTACAGCTACCTGATGCTGATCAGTATTTTCATCAGTGATTTGAAAGTACATATGAGATCACTATGAATGAATTTTATAGGTAAAGATACAGTGATACAAGGAAGAGCAAATAGTCATATACAGCAGTTTGGGCAGCCAGGTAAGATGGACCTATTCAAACAAATGCATTGGAAAGCCTCACCCCTCACAATAATGTTAAGAATTGTGGATTTTTCATAAACTACTTTCCTTTAAAACACTGGATTGAGAATTTGTTTCCCTTGTAGCACAGGAAAGGTTGAGATATTAACAAATAAAAAAAGTAGAGTCAATATTTTGAATTCATTGATTCTGGAGACAGACATGTGATCTTTTAAAGTCTGCAGCAGATAATACTGTGATTCCAAAATATCCTATGTTTATCATAATTTGATCTGCCCACAGCAATCACTTTTTTGCAGCACCAACTTAGTCCTCTCTTCTTCTCACTTATGAATAGCTATATATTTTTTTAAGCAAAGAAACGTTTAGCTCTAATTTTATTAGAGTCTGTTAACTAAGCCAAAATGCAGTGCCAAGAAATTGTGATTTAGAAAAGCACAGAAGTGAGAAGTACTGACCAAAATAATAAACACAAGAATTTGTTCTCCTCTGCAAGGGTACAACACCTGGGCAGAGACTTTGGCAGTTCTCAGTGGGCAGCATGCTCAAACTTCCTCTAGAGCATCAGTTTTCTGTAGTTTGTTTTATGTCTCTTGAGAGTGAGCTGACCTGTTTTTACATTGTCTCAGGACTGCCTGGACTGGATGTTCTGTACCTTTTGAGATGAAAATGTTTGATTTGATAGTATGCTGGTTGATAGGACACTGTTTGAATGCATTGCTCAAGAGTCGTTCCACAAACGGAAGTGTGTRTGTCACCTCTCTGGTGCCTATTGCATAGGAAGCCTTTTTCTGACATTAAAAACTATTTATCATTTTGAAAACAAAAAGCCCTATCATTTTAGTTTTCAAAAAAGAAAGGGCAACAACAAGGAGAACTTCAGAAAGCAATGGATAGCATCTTAACACTGACAGACTGTTTCCCAGGAACTAAGATGTAAAGGCAGCCTACCCTGGATGTATGTTTGCCTGGTGACTCTTGGTTTGGAGGATGTTTCTCTGAGCAGCAGTTGCAGAGGGCATGTTCTTACCTCATGTTCAGTGCATGGGTATTTATTTCAATTTCCTCTCAACTGCAGAATCTCAAAGGATGAGATTTATGGAACAATGCTGGTTTCTGGTATATAACCTCTTTTCTTTTCTTTGAGTCCTTATGTGCATTCACACAGTGCCTGATCCTAAACAAAAACTTAGCCTGCTAGCTGACACCTAGAGATTAGTAATCTCTGAACAACCTCAGCATCACCCTGCCAAGCATCACATCAAACCCAATGGCAAAATGCCTGCCGAAAGGTATAGAGCATGTTGGTCAGCCTTTAGATGTCAGGAATGAGACCACTTTTCTGTGAAGCCACTGCAATTTGAGCTCTGATGGTAATTAAAGTCTTGTAACAGGCTTTGGCAGTTCATAGCTAACCATTTTAACAGCCTCTGCCTCTCTGGGTTTGACAGCTGTTCATGTGGAAAGGATCTGGTTCTGTCAACATAAGAAAATGTTCTAATGATGGAGGTGTGAAAGACAGCTTTATCCCTTGAAATCACAGTCTCGAGAATAGCAAAATCTATTATCTGCTGTTTGAGATTAAATTCAGAAATCATACTAGGGAGAAACTGGGATATGAACCCAGGAACGGCACATATGGGAAGCCAGCTGTAAAGGCTTAGCTGTCTCAGATTCTTCTGACACAAAGGATGTTGCTGTGATCTATGAAGACAAGCTATGCAGCGCTCAAACACTGCTCCTCTGAGAGTCCTGAGCACCAGCTTTAAATCACACTGGAAAGCTGAGTTCTTTCCAAGTTCTTTAGCCTACTCCTTGAAGAATTTCAAGATACCTGAGTGTAAGAATATATGATTACCACTAGTGGGAGACAGTTGGTAGAGATCACAGTTGACTATATCTTCACTGAGCTTATAGGGACAAATTCCTTTCATTCCAGGAAATAGTCTACTGTGATAGGAGAGAGAGGGCTGGAGAAAGTAGAGATCAAGAACAACTTGCTGAGAATGTGGTCTGCTTACTCAGGGAAGCACCTTTCACAGCGGTCTCCTTACTCTACTATTAATAAGGACTTCCTCTCCCCAAAAAGAAGGCAGTGTGCCCAAATGAAGAGATCTGACACTTCTTACTGGTATCTGGAAGAATATAAATTCATGCCTTGAGTATCAGATTAACTGCTTTTGTGTACAGGAGTATGTACTTTGTTGTTGTTACATATAGTGGTAATCTTGTCTGCTAATGAATATTACAAATTGAAGATAAGCAAAAAAAAAAAAAAAAAAAAAAAAGAAGACTATCTGAAGACTATCTGCTGTCATGTGAGAGCTGAGATATTGTTATAGGTATTTTTTTTTGTTGTTGTTTTCCTAGGGATCAAAACCCTGAGCTGCCAAATATCCAAACGAGCTCCCCAGTTCCAGGAATGTGGCAGCTGTTGCAATTCATCTGGATGGAGATAGAAAACTGAAACAGCACATGGACATTGTACAGTCTGTCCACGAAGGAAACTCTCACCTGCAAACTGAGAAGATAGCTGGCTGCACAACAGGTGTTTTAAAGCCAACTCAAACATCTCCAGTGCTGGCAAGTGTTATCCTGAAACTACATGTTACTATATGCCTCAGAAATATCAGGTAAAATTTGGTGATAGTAGGGAGAGAAATATCTAAACACTGAATTAGTTTTCATATTGCCAGAAAACTGTCTGAAGTCACAAAGGTTCGTGCTACCAAGGAGTCCAGAAGTCATTTGACTGATTCCTTCTCTGAGGCTCTTATGACAGCAAGAGATGTGGATAACGGTTGAGAAATGCAGACTTTACAACTCTTTGAGTAGCTGTTTTTTTTCTTTTTTTTCTCTTTTTTTTTCTTTAATATAATGTCTGTCAGGCAAGTGATTGCCAGAAGATTTTGGAGGGCTCCACAGCAGTCTCAGTCATGGCTGTCAGGAATGCACAGCCTCCAGTGCAATACATGGGGATCTCCATTTGGGAGATCTAGAAAGGAACATCGTCTGCCCCCATGGCTGAAGTTTTAGCTTTCAGCAAGAACCGTCTCCAGCCACTAATCCTGGATGATGAGAAACATAGCTGATGCAAGTGTTTAAAAGACAAAAGCATGTAGCTCAATAGCGGTTCTTGATTACAACTGCGTGGTAATGAACCACTCTGGCGTGACGATGGGTATGAGATAAATGGCCCTGTTCAACAACAGCTAGATGTCATGGTATTGCCCAAACAGTGAGACCTTGGTGTATGCAGTGGTGGAGGAGATATAATCACTTCACGTTATACAAGGCCAAAATGAAATCTTCAGGGGACCTACAGAGATCTAGCTGGTAATAAAGACAGCTGGCACACGGGGAGGGGGAATGCTTGACAGTCAGCTGCAGAGGAGTGGAGGCAAGAAGCTACACTCTTGCGAAACTGTCAGACTTGAAAGTACTCTTGTTTCACTAGGCAGATGAGCAGGCTGAAACAGCACACGCTGCCCCGCGTGCCCCTGAACTGAGCTTGACAGAGAGATGGATGAGCACAGGAACAGTGAAGGTAAAAGTTCTCCAGCCTTGACCAGTGACGTGTTTGTATTTTTGTTGAAGGAGAATTCAAAAAAGAAATTAGATAAACTTCATGCCACTGATAATGAAAGGATCATATAAAAAGAAGATACTGGGGAAGATGGTGGAAGTGAACCAGAAGAATTTCTTTCAGGTAACCCACCTTGTTTTATTTCYCAAAGTGGGAGAAGTCAAATTAGAGCAGAAAGTTTAAAAAGAATAGAACTCGATCCAAAAGAGTAAGTTTGAGGACTTACTAGTCTCTTCAGTCCTAAAATTTCTTTCTAGCAGTGTGTTTCAAGCCTATAATAATGATAGGCAAAATTATTTCAAACCCTAAACAAACATYATTCAATGTTGCTTTCCATTAATAATTCCTAGGCTTTTCACAAAACATCTCAGACTTGCCTTGGTCACAACAGCTCTTTTGATGAGTGAGATTGGACATAATATTGGGGATGAATATGGCTATTTTTARGACAAGTACTCCACTCTCAGCAAAATGATAGAAAACTGAACGAATTCTAAAGTTTTATCTTTTGAATCTTTCAAACGTTCTGAGATTTTCATGTATATAGACTTCTCCTGCCAGTTCTTTACTCATAGCGAATTAATGGGAACTTGCCTCTGTTACCCTGTAATTTTATGTCCATTTTCTTGTGTTTCTTGTATTATTTGCTTGCCTCCTGCTTTGTGGTTTATTTGGGCAAGCTGCCCTTTTTATTGTTGTTGTTACCCTTTGTTAGCATGCCAGAGGCCTTAGGGTGCCAACAAGTAAGACTATTAGTGCTCCCTTTTACTGCCATCTTATTCTCATTTGCCCCTGCTTGTTCATGACCTAATCTTGAACCTCTGCCTAATTTGCTGAGCTGATTTTTCGGCATCCTGCTCAGACTCGGAAAAGCAGCGGGCAAATCCATCCTTGTTTGCACAAAATTTATTTGCCAGAGAAACTAGCAGCAAACAAAGTAAACTGAATGTAGAAAGCTGCAAACAGAAACCTGTCCTTAGACAGAGTTCAAAATCACAGTCTGTGTTAGAAGTACATTCCCATTCAACGGGCGGGTGCTCTACCTCTGTGGGCACTGCGTTCTTGACCAGGTGCATCCACTGCAGCTGCTTGCACTGCTCTAAAAAAAGCACCTGCCTTGCTCTTCACAGGTCTATCATCTTTTAGAAGACTGGGGACATTTCTGTGACAGCGAGGTGCTTATGCAGCCTCTGTTTTCAGTCATGGAGGTTTCAGATGGGAACTACCCACTGGAAGAGATTATGTAGTCCACCTGTCTGCCACTGGAGGGTGTTTCACTGTTTTGTCAAGCCCTGCTGTAAAAAACGATCTGATTGACACTACCATGTCAATCTGGGATCTCTTTCTGTAGCTCTGCAGTACAGACTCTTTGAGCCTGTAGAAGTTATTTCGCTCTACTCACTAGCTCAGAGCCAGCTCTGTCTCCCTAATGGTGAATATTACTCTACTGAAATTTAATCACAGAGTCACAGAATGGTTGAGGTTGGAAGGGACCTCTGGAGATCATCTAATCCAAACCCCCTGCTCAAGCAGGGTCATGTAGAGCATGTTAGACAGGATTAAGTTAAGGTTCTAAGGTGAGAATGACAGAATAACACCTGCAAACATTACTCACTAGTGAAATAGCCTGAGGCTAGTTCCAGGGGATACTGCACCAATGTTGCTATGGCTGACTCCTATGGTTATTGCTATGGTGCCAGCTTGTAAAATCTACATTCTGAATTAGGTTCCCAGTATGAAGGGGTGGACACACACACAAAATGCCTCAAAATTCAGCCTACAAAAGCGGTGAYCCTCACTGAGCTCCTCTGTTGTATTGAGGACCGGTTGGTTTTGTAGTGGCTTAGTGGCAGCAAGACAAGTGTAATAAACTTTACAAGTGGAAATTTAAGTCTATGTAATTTAGGCATTTCCAGTTAGCTGGTAGGTGAGTGGGAATTCTCAAATTCTCTTGCTTCCTTAAGGACGGGCCATTAAGCTCAGATGTCCTTTCACATGTCTAGTTGTTATTCTTTGCGTTCTTCACAGGAAAGCCTGATCTGACCATGCTGTCTCAATCCTTAAGCTGGCTGAGACTGTGAATGCTTACACATTCATGGTTGGCAGGTGTTGCAAGCCATTTCACAGCTACGCTTCCAGCTGATTAATATTCTCTGTGACTAAATGTGTTTGTAGTTTTACCTACGGCTACTATGCTGGAGGACAGAAGTTCAGATATGGGCTGTCTTTGAGGAAGAAGGATTTGTCAGACTTCTACCAGGATTTRGAAAACAAACAAAAAAAGAAAATTCAGCCAATTAATTAGTAATTTCATTGAGTTTGTTTGAACTACAAGAACTTATACATGGTCAGGGATTGAGCAATTCACACATAGCAGGCAAGAAAGAAGCCAGCTTGACCTTTTGCATAACAGGCAGGAGAATGTTAGACCACAGGCTGATCACAGTAACTTTTGGATGAACAAAAATACTTGTGTTGTAGATGTTGAGACATCAAATAACAAAGAATTCATCATAACCCATTTAATATACAACTCTAAATTGTTCCACTTATTCATTGCCCTCACTTAAAATATATGACACATCTGATTTGAATTTGAGTAACATCAGTTTCCAGTCATTACATCTTAATATGCATGGTACTTTACCCTTTGATTGTTATAATGGGACTCTTGAATTGGATGTTAGTGAACTAAAGGTGCATAATTATTCATTATTCATAATAAGAATWTTTGAATCACCACTCCTTGAAAAACTGATTTATTTCTCTCACTGTAGGATGTTTTGTGAATCTCAATTTTATTTTTCCTTGTTCTTAATTTCTTCTCAATCTCTTTTAAGGAGTGCATCCTAACATAAGTGTAACATCYGTGGCATGGTCTAAGAAATGCCACACATAATATTACCTTTGTAATCTCACTAGCAGATGTCCTCTTAATTTAATCAAGGGTTATAGAACTGCTTTGGGAACCCACGCTCACCCACTCCACCACCACAATTTCCACTTCCTTCTTAAGAATGGTTTACAAGGTGTACTCCCACACTCTGTGTGGGAGTCAGACACCCTTAGCTCCATCATATACAACCTTGAGAGCTGTCATAATTTCAATGCATGTTGTTTGCACCCAGCATACCAAATAGTCCAGATTGCTCTGACAATCCTCATGCTTTGCTCTTTCCCTACCTTCCTGTGACCTGCGAATCTTATCAATTATGAATTTATATTTTTATCCAGCTGATTAATCAAACAGTGGATAGTAATAGACTGAGAGGCATTCAAACTTAATAGTAAAATAAGAAGTGCCATCTCTGTGTGCTGTTACGAATGCTGTATGTAATCACTGGATCACCTGAAGCAGTGAATGARCACTTCATGCATATTATTTTAAAATACTGATCTATACTTACTTTATCTCTTGTAGTACTTACTTTATTGGTGTTGATCCAGARCGGGACATATAAAGCAAAATAAGGAAGAGAAACATCACAAATGCAGCTAGCCCAACCCAAAAGGCTATGACGATAGTATCTGTGAGCACAACACAATAATTCTGTTACTAGTAACACAGGAAATATAAAACATACCCATATATCTAATGATTTCTAAGAAGTGTGTAATTTAATTAATTTAATTTAATTTAATTYTTGAGAGGTAGGAATCTGAGCACCAATTTATTAAACATCTTAAGAGACTCATAGCAGTTCATGGTAACAGTGTATGGCTAGGGTTGGGGGGAGAGTTTGGAACAAAGAAATCTAGTAAGTGTGATGGTAACCAGCACTGTGCATATATTCAAAACATAATATAGTGCATTTGGGATGATCTCCAGAATTTCTTTACAGGTAATACAGTTYCTTTCACAAAGTCACAAGACAGTGGGTAAGCAGGGCAGTACTCAGGCAAGACTTAAATGTTCCTGCTCACTATATGAGCAAAACCCTGCTCTCAGGTGTATAAGTGCAATAATAAGGTGAATAAGAACAACCCATGAACTCCAAGARTGATCTGATGATGCTTTTAAGGAGGAAATTCAATGCTTGACACGCTTTCTACCACGAGTTCAAATATCAGACTTCTGCACAGGAAGGTCTGTTGAAAAACCACCTATGACCCTTGCAGCACATCAGTCCAGGGGAAGAGATTGTGAAGTGTCCCCTGTGAGCTGCATTATTTATGCAACCATCACAAAATAGTTTGAAATGCAGACAACATTATTAGGGATAGATGGTTTCTTTTAGGAGTAGGTAAGTAGATTCCTAGCACTGAAAAATGGGTTCACTTTTGATTTAAACTGATCAAAGACACTAACACTGCTGCCATTCCTGATTCAGATGAAAACTCTTTTTTATTATTATTAAAACAAACAAACAAACAAAAMAAMAMAMAAMMAAAMAAAAAAAACACAGTTGAACTCCTGATCTGAGTGACCACATGGCCTCATGAATGAGTGCTAAGGGGAGTCAGAGGCAGGTGGAGGAGACAAAGGAATTGCCCTTTCACAAATTAAAGTCATGGTGGCAGTGCTGAAATTGCTGCCTCAGTTATAGGCTTGCTGCTAGGTGGGATCAATCTGCTCTTGCCCCAGTAACACAAACATTCCTGCTTTCTGGGATCGGTGTGGTGAGGCACTTCCCAGCTAAGGCCTTAAAAAGATTGGGCGTCKAGCAGGATATAAGCTGAGAAATGCCCTGAATTCATAACCAAATATTCACTTAAACTGAGGTGAAAAAGAAGGGTCATTGACTCCAGAGACAAATATTGACTAAGAGAAAATAAATCCTCTGTCTCAAAGGACAAAAAACATCAATGTTCTTTGACACATGTCCAGTATGTTTGATTAGGTATTTCTTTGTGAAGAAGTTCAGAACGTGTTGTCATCAGAGGCACAAACAGATTAAGGGGAATTACTCTAGTTCCTTTTAAACCTAAAACTAGAACTGACCCAGTGGGAGTCTTATCAGAAAGCTGTTTTGGCTGGGCTACTGAGAAATGAGGGTGTGCAAAATGACTACTGGAACATCAGCCTATTTTATTCTTCCTCTGTTAAATGAAATTTTACTGAGCTTTAATTCAGCGGATGGTAAATTAGCATGCAAGAGCCAGTATTCTGACTCACTCATCACAGAATTATTATGGGGAAAAGGGACTGGAGGCTACTGGCCAGTCTCACCTTCTCAAAGAAAAATTAGGGAACTTCTGTAAGAAAAAAAGGTGCTCATGAACTCAGGATAATTTGAAAAGCTCAAAGTTTTGAAGTGCTCAAAGCTATGTGGACAGAAATGAAGAGTATATATATATGTATATTACACATATATGTATATTCCAGAATATATTCCAATAGATACTCCATACCAAAGTAATCTTGGCTTAYTTTTTAAGAGCAGCTTTAATATCATTCACAGAATTCACAGAAGCTRAAACTACTGCAAAGCAAACTATTGCAGATCTCAGGAGGAGTCTGAGGGATAAATTCCTGAGGGATAAACAGAAACTTCCTGGCTATTTTTAAGGTCTTACAACTAACATTTTTTTAAATTGGGATAATATATTTTACAATCTATAAAAGAAAAACCTCTTCTATCACTGAATTTTATATTTACATTTTGTGTTTGCATGTGTGTGTATGTTATTAAATAGCCTATTAGCTCACAGGCCAATTTAGCTTTTTATTATTTTTATACAAAATGGATGGAGCCGCACATCATTGCTATTAATAGAAAGCAAGACCATGACTTTATAGCCAGATTTAGATTCATTTTCATGATAAGAACACAGTCCTACAATGTTTCAGGGACAGGCCAAATAAGAGAAAAAAAGTGCACAGATTCAGGCCTCTGTTTTACATTCAACAAAAAAATCAGACAAAATTGAATTAGGGAGCTATAATTCCATCCCAGGGGTTCTGACAAAGGTATGATTTATTTGGGTCGAGTCAGCAATGCACCTAAGCAAAAGCTGAAACCCCTTTGCATTCAGAGGCCCTCTGCAACTTCAATTCAGCGGTTGTTTTAACACTGGAGACATCAAACATTTTGCCAAACTTGGAATGTTTGCTGCTATCTAAGCCCCTGTCTAAGGGGAAATTATCACATTTCTTCTTCAGCASAGAGGGCAAGGACTCGCTGAACATACCATGTTTACATAGTTCCAAGCACAAGGAGACAGTAACAGTGGCTTTTGAAAGTATAAGAATAGAAATTTTAGGTAAATACAGGAAATCTACAAATTAAATTAATTGCCTGTCTTTGTATTTAAAGCAAGCAAACAAACCTACCAACTGCAGAATTCATTCCCCTGGTGTTTTCTTTATTACTTGAAATCACTGTTCTCCCATYAGTATTTGAAGAAGGAAGAATAAATGTACTAAAGATGACGCAGCCTCCATTTCTCCTGACATGCTGACATGGAAAAAATGTCTATTTTTATATGAAATAATAATAAAAAAGAGTTTAATTTCCCTGATTATCAGAAAACCAAGCCCAACATTTTCAGATGAGCATTTAATATAGCCATTGTGGACTTTTTTAAAGACCTAAATCATGGAGCTGAACTCTATTTTAACAAGCTGCTTAGAAATGTGTTACATAAACTGCAGCCCCATAGAACACAGATTGCATTAACATTACCCTGCTGAGGCGGGAAAAAACAGAAACAAAAACATATATCCTGAACCTTATTCTTGCMTCTTTGTTGTTCTTTGCCTGAGAGATGAGCAGCTAAAATACAGAAGCCTGGTTTCCTGCAGATTTGTTTCCCGAAGTTGAGCCCAAAGATGTCTAACAAGGGATGTTCTCACCCTACAGCCTTTTTATCAGTAAAGGTCTTTGCTGGCAATGCTCTTCCTCCTCTATCTTGCTGCCTGCTGCATGGAACTTGTGGATATTTTATACCTTTGAGGCTCCCACTCCTTTGTTAGAGACAAACAAGCTAAAGTTGTTGGAGGAGCAGATCAGATGCATAAACACAAAAAGAAAACAAAAGGGTCAGAAAGAAAGCAAACTTCTCTTCTTTAAGAAGAGAGAGCAAATGCAGAAAAAAATCAGTAAGAGATTGGTTTGTTCTACTTTCTTAGTGCATGCACACACCCACATGTGGGAATTTCCTGCATGGAAYTATTAGCAAATTTCAATTAAGTTTAACAGCAAGGGAACATCTCACAGAAATACAACTTCTACAAAGTTCAAGAAAAAGGCAGCTGGGTAAAGAGAAATATCCTATAAATGGCCATGGAGAGAAATGCTTTAACACAAACTCCACCCCCATTAGATATCAGGGAATCCAAATGTCAAAAAGATACTATTAATGGGAGAAAAAATGAAAGGTCAGATTCCTGAGTGCTGCTTGTGCAAAGCCAACACCATGCAGCTAGCTTAACTCAGCAGTTCAGGGTTCCCCTGGTGGAATTTGGGGGCAATTATCTGCTCTGCCATCTTTAAAATTAAGACAAGTTAGAGAAGTGGTGCAAAGCTACTCAAAACCTCCCTGTTCCCAACAGCACTAGAAGTTGCTCTATTCAATATTCAGGAGTAGGATTTTACACATGGAGGGAGCTGGGTATTCATAGAACCTTCTCTAAGGCATGTTACTCTAGGTTCCTAAGTTTGGACGCAACATACCCTTTCGGTGAGGACAGAGCTTTTCTACAGGCAATGAGAAATAAGTGTTTCTGCTGGCAATACAACAAGGTCAAGGACATTAAACTCTCAGCACAGGCACCTAGGTTAGGTGCCCCAGGTGGGTAGTATGAATGGTCCTTCCCGTACTGCCTAGTTCGGTCTTCACTATCAAAGAGGCAGTTTCTGGCACTRCTCATTTCAAAGACCTGAAAATGTGCTGGCAGAGTAGCATGCACTCAAACCATACCTGGGTAGTCACAGTTGTCTTTGGTAAACTGCCTAGTAAACCAGTAATGCCTGTGGCTGTTTGACAGATACCATAGACAGAGACTTGGCAGAAAAGGGATGGAGAAGGGCACTGCCTACAGCCTAAGTGACTCGGATCTGCCTGCCCGCTCTCCCTAGACTGCTGCTACTCTAGCTGCTGCTAGTCCAATCATAGTGGCTTACATTAATCCCTCATGATATGAATTATCATTTTATCTTATCAAAACCAAACCAATGCATTTACAATAGGAAAGAAATTGACTTTCTCCTTTAGGTAACCATAAAAAAAAATCACTATCTCACTGTGTAAAACCAAGCATGCCACAGAATTACCAGTCCCAGACTTTGTTAATATGTCAGAATTTGGTGAATGTTATTTCATATCCTTTGAAAATAAACCTTTAAAATCCACAGAGTCTGTTTCCATGACCATAATGTACTTTGACAATAATGTATATTATTACATCATCTTACAGTCCAGGAGCACTAAATCATAGCTCTTCTCATATGTTATTTTTGTTGTAGTACAAAAATCAATAGGATTACTTTGAGATGGATGCTGCATAAAAGCTCAAAGGAAGAAAAGTAATAGAATATGTTTTCAGTTTGTTGTTCCTGGTTGGTGAAAGCATGAACTTATTCCTTTTTTAAGGCTCTAAATGTATTTAGATCCGTTCTAGCATAAGTCTTACTCTCCAAGAGAAAAACACTACAGTCTTACRAACAGATCTGTTCATTCCATCATCTTCTCTGATGGTAGCGTGCAGATAATGAACACCCCCCACTTAGCAAATGGTTAAAAAAAATATCCGTCCTCTAAATAAGAGTTAATGTCAACAGTCTTATAGTTTGAAATGCCGTAAGATAAATCAAACAGCTTCGGTATTAGTAGAAATTGCTATTAGAACATAGGTTAAGACAAACTGGAACGCAGACACTCATCCATACAAACCACATATATATAGGCCTGCACGGCATCTATTTCTAAGAGAAAAATAAGTCAGAGAGCTAGCTCATTTTTCCTGCAGCAGATCAGCATCTACCGCTCCGCAATACTTACATTTATTAACCTTCAACTTGCTTCCATCTACTGGAATTGGATCTATATAATCCCAGTAATATTCGTAAGACCAGAAATACTCAGATGAGTTTGTTCTGTTAGCCATTTCAGTAGTGCATTTTAAATCAGCTCAGGACTCCAACCAAATACTTTGTTTCATTGTACTTCAGCGCCCTCAGAAAGAGATTGCATAACTGATGCCTATGTAAATCACTCTGGGAGTCCTGCGGCTCAAGGACTGCCTTGATAATAAAAAAAACATTTAGCAGGAATGAACATTGATGTAGGACAGACATGTAACAGCAGCCTTTAAATGCAATCCTCTCTTCCTGGTGGGCAATTACGTTATTCCGCACCATATTTTAACTGAGATGGATATAAAGTAAACTAAGAATGGGATGGATACATGCCAACTGTGTTCCCAYCTCCCAGAAGCTAGCAATAATGAAACATATTCTGGACCTACTGAAGAYAGCTAGGGTAAAAAAATTCACGAATTTCCAGAGACATAAAAAAAATASGTAAGAGCTGATAAAATACCTCAGAAATAAAGCATGCTTTTTCATTGCATCTCTCCCCAAGGCAATGGATGGAAAAATAGCCTCCCAGTCAAGATACAGGCAGTTGAGCTGCCCAGTGCCTTTGGCCCACAACACCGTAAGTGCCTAGCCAAACACACACAAACTCGTTTCATCAAAGTTAGCAGAATTTCTCATGTTAAATATCTCCGTGGTGAGCTTTTAATTGCATTCCTAAAATCTACAGGGTGTGTCACGGCTAGGAAAGGGTGTGTCGAGGCCAGGCACTGGACTGGCAGCGGCGTGGAGGCACGCTGAGGGCTGCTCTGAGGTGGGGAGCACGCCGGGGCATCACTTGCACTGGGATCAAAAGGAAGCAGACTGGTTAAACCCAGCGGCCTGCAAAACCCGCACCAAGCTTTTTTTTCCTCCGTCTTCCCGTCGTTAGAGCTCTCGGGCCCCTCCTAACGTGCCTCCCGATACGCTCTGAGCCCAAGGACAGCAGGCCCGGCCAGCTGGGGCGGCAGGAATGGCGGCGAGAGCCCGCCAGCCGCCCCTCGCTGCCCGCCGCGACCGTTAGCGGCGCCAACGGCTACGGGGCGGGGCCTGAGC
>NW_028185373.1:1417230-1420981 GCF_003343005.1 Rhea americana
GCGGCTCTTGGGGCGGCGTCACTGCCGCTTCCGGCGCGGGTCGTTTGAAGGCGATGGCGGGCGCGCTGTACGCGCCGCCGGGCGCCGCGGCCGGGCCCGACTCCTCCCTCTCGCTGCTGGAGGCGGACGGCGCGCGGGAGGCCGCCGCCGCCACGGAGGAGGAGGGCGGCGGCGGCTGCCGCGGGGCGGCCGAGGACCTGCTGCCCATGGTGTTCCTGTGCGGCGGCTGCAAGCGGCCGGTGGGCGACACGCTGAGCTGGGTGGCCAACGACGAGGAGGCGGGCTGCATCCTGCTGCGCGGTGAGTGCGGGGCTGCCGCCCCCCCCCCCCCCCCCCCCCCCCCCCCCCGCGCGCGCGCGGCCGTTGGCGGCGGCCGCGGCTGACCGTTGGTCCCTCCCCGGCTGCGCGCAGGTGCCTCCGCGAGCGTCTCGGTGGACAAGGAGCAGAAACTCTCCAAGCGGCCCGGCGAGTGCGGATGGTGAGGCGCGGTGTCGCGGCGGGGGCGCAGGTCGATGGTGTGGGGATTCTTCGTTTTTTTGTTCTGTTTTGAGTAAGTGTGTCTTGCTTACAGCATGGTTGAAACTTTGTCCTGTGCTGGCTGCTCAGCAATCCTTGGCAGCATCTACAGATGCACGCCAAAGCACCTCGACTACAAGAGAGACCTGTTCTGCTTCAGTGTTGACTCGATTGAAAGGTAAAGGTAGCGGTTTTCTTGGTGCCTCTAGGTATTGTATGGGTGGTTGCTGCAGTTTGATATTTCTGGAATATCTAGAGGTAGCTCTCTCTTTCCAGAGCAATTTTCTGTGTTACTGCTGCTAGTATCACAGTGCTAGAGTTATAGAAATGTCATCTCTTGTAGGAAAGTGGAAATATGAGGTGTCTAGATGTCTGTATAAGAAATTGCATATCTAGCACAAAAATAACACTAGGTAAACAACAGTAGGGGTTACTTCTAGACTGATTAAAACGTAGCTGTTCTACTCTAACTGTCAAAAGGTTGCTTCAAGTCAGGGCTATTCAGTATTTAAAGGTAATTAGAAGTGTGTATTATCAGAGGAAAATATAGACACAGGGGCTTAGGTATAATTCAGACTGCCTACATGTGGAAAAAAAGGCAAAAGTGAATCTTGAAACTTGGTGTGTACTTGAGGCTCTCACTCTGTGTACTGCAGGAGAACTGTAGAATGGATATATATATATATATATATATATATATATATATATTATAACACTCAATTGCCTAGAAACTGAAGAGATGATATTGTACTGGTTTTATTTGGTTTATTGCACTTGAAGCAGGTCTTAATTTGAGATGTAGTTACTAAATACTTTAAGTCTACATACCAGAATGTTTTTATCACTGTTACTTTGTTAATGTTTGGGTAAGTAGCCTTTATTTCTCTCCGTTTAGTGTTTCTGCTTTTTCATTAAATTTCAGTCTATTTTGTTCCATTGACATCAGTGTTTTCCTCCCTCCTTTGAACAGTTGTGGCTTTTTGTGGTCTATTTCCACAGCTGCTACAACGTTTTGCTTTTCCCATGGCAATAAAACAGACTGTACCAGGGCCACAGAATGGCTTTTTTTCTGTGGGGTAGAGGGGAAGGCAGGAAGAGGAAGGGGGAAGCAGTAATGATAACTTTCTTCCAGCTAGCGCAACAATCTTCTCAATGTTGGAATAACTGTTCACCTTATCCTGTAGCATCAGATCTCATGACTATCTTTTGGAATTCCAGCTTCTATACAGTATTAGTAGTTCCGAGCTTAAATTTGTCTTCATTCCATTTTATAGTTTGTTTGCAAGATTACTAAGCGTAGATTTTTGTTGCTGAATCATGCTCCTACTTTGGTAGCTTGTTAGTCTCCTTGTTGAGAACAATAGATGAGTTTTACATTTGTGCTTTTGCCTTCAGAGTGAAAAGTGCATAATCTAAACTGTAGCCTATCAGTTATGTTCTAGGATCCTCAGAAAAGCAAGCGCTTACTGATGAGGAGCCTATAACTCTTGAGAGTCGAGCTGTTTTGGAAGAAGCACTAGAAAGGGTAAGACTTCATCTAGCATYGCCCATTGCGTACATGGGATAGGAAGTTTTTTGTATCCTTAAATATTTTCTGCAAAGCAAGCTGTAGTCAGTCAGACCCAATTCTGTGCACTTCTAATCTGCGCTGTGCATTGTGACACTTCATGCCGTTAATGTCTTGTGTTAGCTGAGGTATTCAGCAGCTTTCCTTTTGATTAGAATTTCAATAAGTATTTTCTGTTAATCAAATATAGCTTGAATCCCATCTCTCTCTGTCACTAACCAGAAAGATGGCTKGCATCCTGTAGCTTTGTTTTGCTTCTCTAGACTTTTTTAAACTCTGATTTAATGAAATTTTCTTCTGTAGAATCCTGTCTTGCATGTAAATTGATTTGATATTGATTTGATATTTATTTTACTGCTTATGTTGTTATTTTATATTGAAGCATCACTTATTAAGTGTAATTGGAACACTTCTATAGAAGAAAGTTTCTACTTACATGCTCCCAATTCTACCTTCCTGTATGATAACCAGGTTAGCTCTGAAAGCAGATACTTGTGCAGCAGAAGCTGAATGTGTGGAACTGACACTTAGCAAAGTGTGAGGACAATTACAGCGGATTCTAGAGAGTGTTGAGAGATCAAATTATAATTGATTAAACTTTTAGACTGTGAAGATAGTGGGAAAAGAATCAAATAGAACTGATAACATGATTGACTTCTAGCACTTACTGACGTCTACACTTTGTTTTGGAAAGTTCTGTTTCTAACCGAGTATCTTTCCCTCTTTACTTCATAGGCAGACACCATATTAAAGGCACTGGAGGCAAGACTGACTGTAGTTGAATCAGGTTTTGCTTCTCTTCATAATAATATCTGAAAAATTTCTGCATATGAACTAACTGTTGGAGAACRATGTATATGAATCTTGCACCTGTAATCCTCTGGAATCTATGGGAACATTGCAAAAGCCACGCAAGGAGCTGAAACGCAGGTGGCTCATGCTGCGGTAGAGCAATGCTGACTGAAAGTCATCATAGACAAGAAGTTCTTCTCTGATATAAGAATACCCTAGAGAGAAAAATAAGGGTGTGTGGTGGTTTTTTTTGTGTTTTTTTTTTTTACTGCTTTTTATAGACTTTGTTTATATACAAACATTTAATTTTTTATCTCTGAAAGTATCTCCTGATTCCCTTGAAATCTTCTTGCATCATCTTGTCTTCACAGCCTTTTTGTCACCTGTGCTGCTCCCAGACAGAAACAAGACAGTAACTGTTTTCTGCCAGCTCAAAGCTGAAATGTAGTAATCATAAAGAAGACTATTTTCTTCCTTTTGAAGCTCTGCTATGCATATAAACAAGATTGATAGCTGTGCATCTTTAAGCAAAGCTTAGTGTATGTTTAAATGATGAACTCAAAACATAAATGAAGTATGCTTGTCAAAGCATTTCATTGCTTAGTGTAGATATTTCAATTATTTGATTTAGATCTTCTAAATCTGTATATGTCTAATTATCAAGGTTTCCTAAATTATGTATATGTTCAAAGTGGTGATATGTTTGTTTTTTTATTTTCTCTCTAAATAAAACAAGGAAAACAGTAACAGTCTAAGAGCAGAATCATTTCAAAAAGGGATTCTTCTGTTACTCAACACAATTTTGCTACTGTGAGTTCTTCAAGTTTTGTCCAAAAACCTATACTGTGTTCTTCACCATATTGGTACATACTGATT
>NW_028185373.1:1422000-1428230 GCF_003343005.1 Rhea americana
AGGAGGGGGAAGCAGGTTTATTTTAAGCATGTAGAAACCGTAACTAGCCTTCTTTTCCAGCTGCTGTGGGGAAGAAAAACACCTATTGATTGAGGAACTTGAAAGCTATAATCCTCCTGGCATGCACTTGAGCTCACAGACTGATGTGACTAAAAAGAATCTGAATTGCAGTATGTGTTCCTGCAATAGAATACACATGGGTAACATGTCTTGAAAATGCATATTAAGTAACTATTTCTCTCCTTGGTTTAKTGTGTTATAGTCTTGTCTCTTCTCTATCAAATACCTGCATTTGCCATCACTGTATATTTAGAAAATGTCTTCTAGCATATTGTAGGTGGGAGCTTTAGCGCATTAACAGGCTGACTATCTTAAAGGAGCTTTTCCACACTGTTCAGGGCTGCCAGCTGTTGCTTTGCAAAGGTGTGTAATGAACAGTCTAAATTTAGGATTAATCTCATATGAAAAGATAATCTGTCTGCAGAGGAGAAATGTATGTGCTTGTGTATCATACTGTTTCAAGAAACTGAAATAAAATCTCTCACAGTGAAGTTCAGCTAATAGATCAAGTACTTAAAGATATTTGTATTACCTTTAACTTCATTCTGTTTAAATGCAGAAACATATACTTCGTACATCTGAACATTTTTCAAATCTTAAGGAATACTGAAGTTGTGTGTTGACCAGAATCAGTCAATCTCTCTTGTGATACTTAGCATGACAGCATGACATAGTCATATGCAAAAGGTGTTATTCTTGCTAAATAAATGGGACCAGTTACTGGGTTACAGTTCCTTTTTTTTGCCCAGTTTCTCAGTTTCTATCCTCGAATCCAGGCTTAACCTTCCTTTGGGGACGTTGTCTGTCCAATGGCAATTTCTTGTACTTGTCCCAGGCACTTTGCATTATGTAGTGTGAGGAAAAGCACATCACTTCTTTTTGGTGAGCTTTTGAAAACTTTGCGCGCAGTTAATATAGCAGGGATTTAGTTTTAAGTAGAGCAGTGCTTTGTAGCTCACTGCGTTTTGTAAAGATGAAGCGGTAATATAAGTGTCATCTGATGATTTAAAAATTGAGAGTTCAATATTCACTAATGCAAGTTTTACAACACTTTACCTAATACAATAAACACCCAAAATGCTGATAAGGATAGCAAGTAGACTTCTACGTGTACAGAATCCCCTAGCAGAAAGGGATGAGAATGGGGAAGATGAATAATGTATTCTGTACATAAAGAAGTATTCAAGAATGGATAATATAGCACATGTTCTTTGTTGCTTTTAATAGATAAATCATAGAATTGTCAATTGAAACAGTGATGAACACACAAAAGCTATTATGGGTGTGCTTAAAAGATCTTTTTATGCATAGGAAAGAGGAAAACTAGGAATTAGCTAGAAGAGATTGAAGGTTTATAAGCTTTTTTGATGGAAGGAGAAAAGGGAATAGCCAGAGAGGCTGTATTTTAGTAAGCAGGTTATACTTAATATGAACAGGCCTTAAATGGTTTCTCATCTTAATGCTTTCAGAGTTCCTCCTAACTCCAGTTTATAAGTGCGACCCACTTGCTTGTTAGTTGGTCCTATCATTCCCTTTCTGACTGTAGAGACTTGCTTGCTGAAGTATCAGTGTCTGAAATGCTGGTTACACCCTTTAACTGCTTAACTTAAAGGAAAAAGCCCAAACATCTATTTCTTTAGTTCCAGGTAGTGCTGACCTGACCTTCGTGTATGGCTTCGAAGACATTTTTCCAAAAACCTCTGTTGATGATAAACGTCTTTTAAAACAGCAGCGTGCATCAGCTTTGACGATCGCCCTGTGAATGGCGTGTTCTGGGAACAAGAATACATGGTGTGTGYGCATTATCCACGCAGGTGAAGTCCAGCCGACCAAGGCCCTTGATCTTGTCAGGCTCTTGGGAAAGTTGCTGTGTGATAGTCAGGCTAACCACGTGGAACTGCTGCTGCATGGTCTGCAAAGCCATTTAGCAGCACAGACGCACTTATTGGCGAAGGCCTAGGGAGGCTGAAGGAGGAACATGAGAACAACCTTTCCTTTACGCAGAAGTGAAACAGCCAACAGGGATGATTAGCAACCTCCATGTTGAGTTTTGGTATATGGTGGCCTGTCCAGGTGTATTTACCTTTGTTACAGATAACACTTATCTAGCTACTGTACATTGGGATTTCAGTTCTGCCAAGATAATTTCCTAAGGTCGGGGACAGAGTCACTGATTGATTTTGATTACATCAAAAGGTTCAGGTTATGCTAAACTTCCTAGATTAGGTAGAGATTATTTTCATTAAACTTCCAAACTGACGCCTGCTGCGGAGGTTTGACATACCTTCTTGTGAAGATCTGTCATAGATGGGCAGTTTTCTTTACTGAGAGTAGTAGCTCTTTGCTGATCTGGATGGTAGTTGTAACTCTTGGTTTCAGGAGAGGTCTAAAAGGTGAGATTCTCAAAACTCTCCTGTTTCCTGGCTGTTGAGTAGTGTTTGTTTTGGTAATAAAAGCAATAGAGATAATAAGCAAGAAATGAGTGATAATTAATGTTCTGGTTGGATGTGAGTTCTGCTCTAAAGAAAATTTGGAAAMCGCATAGGAAATTATTAGCTGTGCRCTGTATGACAAGCTGCAGAAGTCCAGCAGTAGTAGCTGTAAATGGCAACCGCTGCTGGTAATTACCAAGCTTAAAGAAACATGGAAACAYCTGGGGCTTCCTGGAAAGAGGCTGAGCAGGGAAGAAAGAGATGACTCTGATAGGACATAAGGAAAGGAAAGAAAAGCAAATACAACACACAACTGCTACTTCAGGTGGGATGGATTTCATGGGAGTTAGGAGAAGTGGGAACTGGGATGGAGATGGGGGCCACTTTTACGGCTGTACCGAGGTTCGATGAACATTCAAGAGAGAGAACAACCCCTGACTGAGGTTTCTAGACCAGGATGTCAGGACCCTTGTGTCCTCAGCAGAGAGAGAAGAAGAGGCTTCTCCCCTGACTAAAGGTGGTGCTCTAGTTTAGAGACCAGAGCTGGATGTGCAAAGTGAGAYGAGCAGCAGGAGCTGCCCATGCCCAGCGTCTGCTGGTGACCTGTYGGTTAGTGCACTTAGGCTTTGAAAATTGGCTACCTGCAACTACTCAGCTACTTCCATCAGTGCCTGTTTCCCTTCCTTCCCAGCTGACAGGATAAAGAAGAGCAGGAAAAGAACCAGAGCTGGAGAAAGTGTGCAGGAGCAGAAGGTAAAGAAGAGAAAATCGGCACATTGCCTCTCCCGACAGGAAAGTATGATATTGAGAGAGTATGCAGGGAAAAATAGATGTGCAGCTTCCAAAAGGAGCACAGCACCTGAAGCAGTTTCGTTGAGGTGAGACTTGAATATCAGATTCCTTTAGGTCTTGTGTATGTAGGGAAGCTGCAGATACAGCTACCAGGGAGTAAGCTGACCAAGCAGATTATGATTCTGGAATAAAGTAGCTTTTATTCCCACACTGTGCTTCTRTATGGGGAACTACTCTGGAATGTGGATTGTGGCACAGGTACTTTCAAGTCCTTTACATAAGCAAGGCAGTAGCTCCTTAGAAAATTCTTGGGCTCAGGGCTTGAAGGCAGGAAAGGATCACAGAAAAATATATTCTATACCTGAACAGAAATGAGAAAGATAAAATCAATAAAAATGATGAGTGAAAAAAGTTAAAATAAAGAAAGCAACCAAAAGAGATAAATAGTGGTTGTTTTTTATTTGATAGCCATATAAGCTGCAAGAACTGATAGTATTGCACTCAAAGGGAACATTGGCTCCTTTTATACGGAGTCAGGAATTAGAACTGGTTGTTGGTACAATTAATGCTTTAACAATCTAGCATGCAGCTACTATTAGCTCAGTTACAACGATATTAATGTGTTCTGTTCAAATTATCCAATTATTGCTAATTTCCATTAATAATGCAATTAAAACTGTTTACACAGAGTTTCGATTATCTGCCCCTCTGCTCTGCTGTGCTGCTCACCTGAGCACTCCTGATCCGAGGGCAGGGGCTCTGTTCCCACAGGCGGGGTGTTGCAGTGATTTGCTGGTGTCCCAGCACTTCACCAGGTAATGCGCTGATGCTGGTGGTGGCAGGTTTCTTTCTCCTCTGTGCTGGGACAGCTTGAAGCTATTCTTACACATTTCCAAGCAGCTGCTTGCTAACACTTCTTTCTGCCTGGCCCAMAAGTCTAGCGATATAGTTAGTGGTCACTTAATTTTATTAGCCTGTTATCATATAATGCTTTTGGGTAATAACCACACAGTTACATAAAACTAAACTAAAACTAAATCCAAGTTAGACGTTGGTTGGCTGCCTGTTGGAGAATTTTGCCGTTGTAGCCAACAGATCAGACTACGGTCATTGGCAATGTGCTGTTACAGCTATAACCGAGCTAAGGAAGTTCAAGAGCAGACAAGCCCTAAAGATTTGTACTGCCATGCAAATACATGGTCTGTGGCCTGCTAATAGCAATGGCGATGCCACGTTTACTGCGCTACGGGGTGCCGACAGAAGTATGGCTCATTTCTACAATGCTGAGCAGCATGGCACCATCTGGGCAGTTCTTCTGTACGTCTCACGCGGCTTCGTGGCACGTGGCCAGAGGAGCGGAGCATAGTTGTCAGCTTGAAAACGAGTGTAGAAACACCATCTTTTTTCTTTCTTTCTTTTTAAATTAACAAGAACACTGAGCTCAGCCAAGTCACCCAGGAGACAAAACTCATGTAATTTTATAGTGCAGGGCTTGGTGCTTACAGCTGGGACAAAAGCACTGAGGCCGTAAATCAGGAAAGGTCCCATTGTTTTCACTCTTTGCTACATTTCCCCCTTTAGCCCCAAGGGCTAGTTCATATACTAGGGCGACAGGGAAGATTTGTTGCAAGCCTTTTGTAAACTGAGAGAAAACTCTCCCCAAATCTTTCAGCCCTGAAAGTAGAAGGTTCAGATAATAAGGAATTAAAACACAAACTCATTTGGCTTCCCTGACTTATTTTCAGCCATACCAGACTACCAAAACAGTGTTATGTTACTCTACAGCATCAATGAATGCGCTCCGTTGGTAGAGCCACTTCACATTAAACGTTTCAAAACCCTTTTCCGTGCAGTTTTCTTCTCTGATAAGTGTGTGCTATGAGAGGATTAGAAATGGAAATGTTTCTCACGACATTTAAGCTGGAAGAATTAAATAATGTGAACTGACTCTGAAGCTCGCTAGCCGTTGCTCTGTCGCAGAAGAGACACCTCCAGGGCCTGCCGCAATTAAAGGGAGCAGCTCAGGAGGCCATGCTCTGTCCAGGGAGAAGGAATATTGCAGGCGGACGGGAGCAATTCCTCAGTTAGAGAGGTGGAAGGATGTCTTAGAAGCTCCTAAATGACAGCTGTTCTAGATAAAGAAGATGCTTTTACTTTAAAGAAGTCTCGACCACAGTTTAAAGACAGGAGGAAGGACAGAGGGGCTGCCCGGGTGACAGGCGTGGGAAGAAATGCTCCTGGAAAACCCTGTTCCTCTTTGAGGTCCGTGGTTCGGGAGGGCTGGTGATGCTGAAAAGCCCATGGGAAGGTCTGAAGGGCAGGAAAACATGCTTCGTTTCAGTAAAGAGTTTCAGCATTAAAACTGTTTAGCTTGTCCGGGAAACAGAAGTTTCAGTGCTGCCTGTCAGCTCGTTCCTGAGGAGCAGAAACTGCTAATGCAACAAACAGCAAAAGCAGCAACAGCAAAACGGGGCTTGCGGGCCGGGTTCGGATAGCCGTCCGCAGGCATCTAAAGAGCCGGTGCGCCTTTCAAGGCACTGGCAGCCTTTCAGCTGAAGCCTGAGGGGATGCAGCCCAGCGCAGGCTCAGGTGCACCAGCACTTGTGAAAAAAAACCCCAGTGCTTAAGTAGCCATTTGGGAGCTCAGCTTTAGGCAAYCCCTCTATTTATTTAGATCTGGACCCAAAGGACCTCTCTTGTTAACACATGCTGGCCAGGTTGATGTCCATCCCATTTCTTTGCTTACCAGTACTACAGCAGAGAAATACCGRCTCCCAAACCTCCCCGCGGCGCCCGTGACCCCAGCGCCCGTGGTCTCCCCACGCTTCCCCAGCGAGGCCGGGAGAGGGCACATCTCCATAAGAGATTTTGCTGCCGCTTAGCAGCGACAGTTAGGATTTTGCTCTCTCCAAATCACTCTGCTCACTCAGGACTCTGATTCTTGCT
>NW_028185373.1:1428355-1434136 GCF_003343005.1 Rhea americana
CAGCCTAGCTGGAGGCTGCCAGCTGCCCCGCGTTGCTGCTTGAAGGTAGGAGGTGCAGGTTTGTTGAAAAAATACCGTTTAGACTCCAAACTATTATGACTGAGCCATAAAGGAGTCTGCAGGACTCTCATCTGTTCCTCCCCTGGGGGTTCTGTACGGAGGTTGTGCTATTATTCCAGTGATGCTTTCGCTGAACCCCCCCCCCCAAATAATACAGATTTTTCTAATCTTGGGAGTAAATTGGGGCTCACATTTGTCTTTTGCTTCCAATACGTGAGGTGTTACAGAAGCAATAAATTTTAGCAAGCATTCATTTAATCCATACTGAGGAGGGAGTTGCCACGATCAGACGGAAACAAAACCCATATAGCTGATTTTTACCAAGCAAATCAAGGTGAGATAGAAAACATGAAYACTTGCTCATGTAGGGATTTTACAAACGGAGCAAAACTTAGTATTTGCTGGCATTGTGATAATCTAGAAAAGGAGCCCCCCAACCTGGGTTTCAAATGACAAACTGCACGCCCTTAACCTCAGGCTAATTAACACTGCTGGCAAGTCTCAAACAGCTCCCAGAATATCGAGTTCCTGAAAGGACCGAAGCATCTACCCACTGATCGTGTATTTAAAAATACCTTGGGACACAGCGACTTCATGCAGTGACTCCTGGATGAGGAACAACAGGGCCTTCTTGTTCCCACTCCAGTTGTTTTCTGCRTTTCTCAAAGCACCAATTTCTGTGTCCTCGTATTAGGTGAGTAACACGCACCCGTAGAAGAGCGCTGGGTTTAAGCTGAACCCCTGAAAAGCGATTGCCCCCTGGAATGACCGCTGGGTTTTAATGACTATTCTTCAAGCCCTGCACAGAGCAAAGATCTGTATTATACCAGGCCAGCTGGGCTTTTCTGAAAGCGGCTGATGAGAAAGGAGGCTTAAGCCTACAAAGCTTCGGGTTTGAGCAGGAATTAGCTCAAGGCTGGTGAGCAGTTTGCAAATGCACAAGCTCTTCCTGCTTGTGTGCCATCGGAAGAAACCTTTTCTGAAAGCACCTCCTTGCCAGCCCTGCTAAATGCAGAGGGCTGACTTCGTCTAGCCATGCAGGTCCCTGCTGCCCTGGTGCTGCTGTTAAAAAAAAGGGGGGGGGGCTAAAGTTGCTTCTTTTATCTAGGCCAGTGTCCCTTTGGCCCCCAGAAGGGTCCTTGTTCAGGTACCAATCCAACCTTTTCTTCACGGTGAGAGTGGGGTAGCGGCAGCCACATCTCAAGCCTGCATCAACCCCGCTCCGCTGGTCATGCCACCCGCGACGCAGGCGCTCCCACTGCTCGGCACTGCCAAACCCGTGCGGTGGCCAAACGCCCCGTGGAGGAGCCATGGGAGGACCTGTGGCCACCAGAAAGGCCCGCGAGGGGTTTTCTCCCTCCTTGATCTCCAGCGCCGGCGGTCTCGTGCCCTTTCCYGGGAGCTGCTTGGAGAAGCACATGTGCTGCCGGCAACCCCCAGCCCTTCCACCTTGCTCGCGCTCCTCTGATGTCACCAGGGACCTTACCAGAGCAGTGGTCTCTGCCCGCGATGCTCTGTTTTCTCCTCACACAGAGACACCTCCATTGCCAATGGCCCTTATGACCTCAATATTAGGCAGGAGCAATCTTTTCTTCCTGAACCTGGGAGGAATGGTGCAATCTAATGTCATTATACACATGGAAAACCATCTCTGAAACTGTGAACTTCAGTCTGRAATTCACGATTTTGTAGAAATGGGTTTTCCCCAAACTATCATTTTTGTTTTCTCTTTTGCCCTTGTTGCATATCCTCCCTCTGCCAYGGCCACAGTAGGAATCTGAGAGGCATAAAACTGGCACAGCGTGTGTGTTTCTCAAGTATACATCTAATTCGCATTTAGGAATCATAGAAYGGTAAGGTTGGAAGGGACCTCYGGAGACCATCTAGTCCAAMCCTTAGCRTAGCCCATACAGGGATTGAACCTGTGACCTTGGCATTAGCGGCACCATGCTCTAACCAACTAAGCTAAACCTGGTTTCTTGTGTTCCTCTATAAAAACCTATGATCAGATTTTTTTGAATGGATTTTTACCATTTACTGGTTTACTGCTATTGATTTTCACTGAAAACTAGGATGCCTAGCTGTCTCRTGTTTGTATGATCAGATCAGTGAAGTCCACTGGAAGTGGTATTAGGCCCTACTCATGTACCGTTCTTTTGAAACGGTCGAGCCTGTCTGATCTGAGGACATGCACAGGAGAAACCTTGAGGAGAAACCATGRGCATGTTGCCCCATGACTGGACATTGTGTCAGCACAGAAGTCAGATAATACCGTACAGACATTACTCTGCATGAAAAGGGAGCTTGAGCAGATATTTTAAACACAGCTTTTGGCCAGACATACCTCCTTGGCCTTTAAGAGTAATAAAAAAAGAAAAGAAAAAGATTAACTTCATGAGTAAACAGTCACAACCATCAGCCACTCACAAGCCTGACCAGATGTAAAAAATAATTTTGTTGTGTCAGGGTAAACACAGGGGCTATTACAAAGCTTGCTTCCATTCRCATCTCCCTTGCTCCACAGCGAAGGGTGTTAGATTTGAGCCAGGCCTCTTCTCTGCTGTCCACATGCTTGGTGGGCCCTCAACAACTGTGTGAGCAAAGACACCCCGGCTGCCAAGAGCTGTGGCCTCCCTGGTCCCTTGTCACTAGCATCACTCTTGCCCGGGGCTGTCTCTGTCCCTGGTGTAAGGCCACACCATGCGTGGGGAGGAAGATGTGGCTCTGCCTAGCTCTGCTTCAGGATGGCATCATTCCTCTTTAGCTCCACCACCACCACCCCTGAGACCTTCATTGCCTTTTACCCAGACTTACAGCATTTGTTTTGACTATGCACTGGTCCAAACCTCATGCACACCCACTGGGAAGCACTTGGAAGTAAAGGGTGGGAGTTTCTAGTATGTCTCCTCTCAATCATTTCTCTGATCTCAWTATCCCTACCAGGACTGGCTGTGGTTGTGGTGTCTCCARGAGCTGCCTTCCTGCAGGACACTGCTGTCTCAAGGTGTGCAGATCTGGTATGGGGTCCTGGTGCTTTTTGGGGTGGCACAGTGGTGACAAAGGGTGAACGAGCTGCTGATGGATGGGCATCTGGCAGAGATCAGATGTTTAGCACAGAAAGAGGGTAGTGATAGTCGTGATGGTGGTGGTTGTGGCCTCTTTGGAGTCCAGATGAAGCTCCTGCCCTTCAAGTGGCTGCTCCCCTTACAAAGRGGGAGTTTGAGGTGGGGAAAAAACTTCCCTGGAGTGAGCCCATAGTACCTGAGGACACAGCCTGAGGGAAGAGCGGCMTCCATAGGGGCACAACAGAGGAACATGGCAGAACAGAGTGGACTGTCAAATACTCCAAGAYAAGGGCAGCTGGGACCTGGCCCCTGTGTTAGGCTGAATCAGATTTAGTTTCTCTGAGCCAATTTACTGTAGTTATGACGTTTGCAACACACAACAGCAATATGCATCCTTCAGCTTCTTCTGCTCTCTGCCGGGGTAGAGAATTACTGGCCTAAGCTAAAGAAACCCATGCATATGATACTTACCATTGCCAAATCCAGCACCTGTTGGGATAAAACACAGCTTTTAAAAGAACGATGTATCCATCCAAGAGAAAAAGCTTGCCAGTGAGCAAGAAGGAAGGCCCCAGACAATTCAAGGTGTCATGGGCCTGTCATTCAGAGGAAGATCCAATTCTACAGAGAAGAGAAAATACCATTTTCAAAGTTCATTAAACATCTTTGTGCTTGTAAATTTGATCAGGAAACACTGAAAGATGTCCTACAGGTTCCTACAGGACTTGGAGCGGAGGCTTTCGGTGAAGCAGAGAGCAGCACTGACAAGGCTGACACAGAGCTGATAGCCAGCCCTGAGGGGGTTGCTCAGAAAAAAGCCCAAAGTATCTTAAATGCCAGAAAAAGCATTTTCCCAGAAGCTTTTTTCTATCTTGACCATCAAGCTAAGGAAGTAGCCACCAGCACCCAGGGGAGGAAATATTGTGTCTGCTGGAATCGATGAGATGTTGAACATCTGCTGACTGGTGCGGRGCCAGCGCTTCAGCTTCGGCATCTCCCTGTGCACTGACCTGGAGCTAGTGTTGCCTCAGGTCTGCACGAGACTTTTCCTGCTGGCAAGATTTTATTCACTGCTAATCCAGAAGGCATCTCCCAGTTTCTGCTTCCTCTTTGGCTTCTTAAATATACTTCAGAATAGTTGCAGTAAGAGCCCTAGTAATTCTTTTAAATTGCTGCCCGTTTTGCTTTTAAGAGTTGTGGTGCTACAAAGTGGGTTCTTTGGGGGATGTTCAAATCCATCCCCTTTAATACTATTTTTTTATTACTTTTTCTTTTATTTTTTCTCTCTGCTTTGCTTGAGGGAAGTGAATGTTATATTTGAAAACAGAGACAACACAATGGTAAGCCTGTCAGTAAATGGCTTTCCATATTTTGGGAGCTTAGACCCCACAGCTGGCTGCTGTATCTGGAGGGAGGAGAAGAGAGGTTGTAATTTTCTGAGAAGCATCTAATCTCTGGAGATGATAACAGAGCCAGTTACCACTGTATCCTGCACACTTCAAGGAGGTTATACCGCAGCTTGGTGTGTTGCTTCTCGTGCTCCCTTCCTCAAGGGAGCTTGCATGTGCATGAATGTACAAATAACAAAAAGCCACTGGGGGATGCTGGTGGCTACTGCGTTTCTGTATTGGTATGCAACCACTATACTTTTTAGAAAATCTTTTCCCAGCTTGTGCCTGCCTGCTCCTCTGCAATCACACAATCTTTTCCCAGTCTTTCCTCTCCCTTACCTCCCTTTCATTTGCTGCTCCCCTCCAGCTGACGGTCACCGCTCCGGTGAATGAAACCCTGACCCTGGCTGGGGCATCCTGACAATACTTTACCACTGATGATAATATTCACAGTGATCAAAATACACACTCAAGTAGAGTAACTGCTTGAAAAAAACTATTTCYACATGGAAGTCATGCAAGTCCTTCAAACCTTACAGAGACTCTGGCGAAGTCCATTATCTTCCTTCTGGATTTCTGTCTTGCAAAAATTACACTTGATGGAAAAAAAAAGAGAAAGAAAGCTAACTGAAATTATTATCTTGTATAGACTGGAGAAACACTCTCTTTCATAGAGAGTAGGCTTCCCGCACGTTTCAAGTGGTTGAGTTGTGACTGAAGGGCAAAATCACTAAAGCGTTGAAAGGGTCATTGAAACTCGCAGGATGTTCAGAAGCTCTTCAGAGGTTTGCAGTCCCTCCAGCGGAGATGCTGTCTGCCTTTAGCTGCATTAACAATATGGCCTTTAATAACTGTGCCTCTCACCTGCTGCCTCTCCAATGCGCCCCGGTCCTCGAGATCTGTGCTCCCGGTAGGTTCGGCCTGCCTGTACAGGAACCTTGCTGGTTTGCACCAGTCACGAGCCCTGCTCCGTTATAGCACACGAATATCTTCCCTCCTTYTTTCAGCGGGAACAGGATTGGGTTGTGAAAGCACAACCTGTYGCACTTTTGAGCCTCAGGATGCTGTATTGGAAAAGTGACTTTCAGAGACTGAAGAGGGTGCTTTCCTGTGGGRGTGGAGAAGAGCTAGTCTCTCATACCTTCCTTGCTTCATTCATCTCGTATTTCTAAAGGAGCAAGCTTTAGGAGCTTGCTTCTAGTCACAAAGCACAAGATGGAAGCAGTACTTGTCGGGATGCTGTTTTCTCCTGCAGTCTTTTGGAT